>NC_090445.1:1213051084-1213101798 GCF_031143425.1 Pleurodeles waltl
CTAAAAAATGCGTCAGAACAGTAGAAAATGTGCTGTTATCAACTGTTCCATATTGCTCATAATTCATAGTTGTTTATATGCTTTATTACTTTCTATGCTTAAATAAGTTTTTTAGAGCGGTATACGTGCTCCCCTAAGGCAGATAATGCGCATATTTGAATCTGGAGTAAAGTCAATGAAAACGGCGTTTAAGGGCCGCGGGGAGTGTTTTAAACATCATTTGGCGTGCTTAGCATACAACCGAGCAAGTGATATTTGTCTTCAAAATGAATGGCTAGTGAGCCAAGAAATGCTTCAGAACAGTAGAAAATGTGCTGTTATCAACTGTTCCATATTGCTCATAATTCATAGTTGTTTAGATGCTTTATCACTTTTTAAGCTTAAATAAGCTTTTTAGAGCGATCTACGCGCTCCCCTAAGGCAGATAATGCTCATATTTGAATCTGGAGTAAAGTGAATGAAAACGGCGTTTAAAGGCCGCAGGGAGTGTTTTAAACATCATTTGGTGTGCTTTAGCATAAAATCGAGCAAGTTATATTTGTATTCAAAATGAATGGCTAGTGAGCTAGGAAATGATTCAGAACAGTAGAAAATGTGCTGTTATCAAATGATCCTCCATTCCTATACTTTGTGGTAGTTTATATGCTTTATCACTTTCTAACTTAAATAAGCGTTTTAGAGCGATCTACGTGCTCCCCTAAGGCAGATAATGCTCATTTAATTGTGGAGTAAAGTCAATGAAAACAGCGTTTAAAGGCCGCTGGGAGTGTTTTAAACATCATTTGGAGTGCTTTAGCATAGAACCGAGCAGGTGATATTTGTCTACAAAAAGAAAGGCTAGTGAGCTAAGAAATGCGTCAGAACAGTAGAAAATGTGCAGTTATCATCTGTGCTCCCCTAAGGCAGTTAATGCTCCTATTTGAATCTGGAGTAAAGTCAACGAAAAGAGCGTTTAAAGGCCGCGGGGAGTGTTTTATACATCATTTGTCGTACTTTAGCATACAACCGAGCAAGTGATATTTGTCTTCAAAAAGAATGGCTAGTGAGCCAGGAAATGCTTCAGAACAGTAGAAAATGTGCTGTTATCAACTGTTCCATATTGCTCATAATTCATAGTTGTTTATATGCTTTATCACTTTTTAAGCTTAAATAAGCTTTTTAGACCGATCTACGTGCTCCCCTAAGGCAGATAATGCTCATATTTGAATCTGGAGTAGAGTCAATGAAAAGAGCATTTAAAGGCCGCGGGGAGTGTTTTAAACATCATTTGTCGTGCTTTAGCATACAACCGAGCAAGTGATATTTGTCTTCAAAATTAATGGCTAGTGAGCTAGGAAATGATTCAGAACAGTAGAAAATGTGCTGTTATCAAATGATCCACCATTCCTATACTTTGTGGTAGTTTATATGCTTTATCACTTTCTAAGCTTAAATAAGCTTTTTAGAGCGATATACGTGCTCCCTTAAGGCAGATAATGCTCATATTTGAATCTGGAGTAAAGTCAATGAAAACGGCGTCTAAAGGCCGCGGGGAGAGTTTTAAACACAATTTGGCGTGCTTTAGCATACAACCGAGCAAGTGATATTTCTCTTCAAAATGAATGGCTAGTGAGCTAGGAAATGCTTCAGAACAGTAGAAAATGTGCTGTTATCAACTGTTCCATCATTCTCATAATTCATAGTTGTTTATATGCTTTATCACTTTCTAAGCTTAAATAAGCTTTTTAGAGCCGTATACGTGCTCCCCCAGATAATGGCAGATAATGCGCATATTTGAATCTGGAGTAAAGTCAATGAAAACGGCGTTTAAAGGCCGTGGGAGTGTTTTAAACATCATTTGGCGTGCTTTAGCATACGTCCGAGCAAGTGCTATTTGTCTTCAAAATTAATGGCTAGTGAGCTAGGAAATGCTTCAGAACAGTAGAAAATGTGCTGTTATCAACTGTTCCATCATTCTCATAATTCATAGTTGTTTATATGCTTTATCACTTTCTAAGCTTAAATAAGCTTTTTAGAGCCGTATACGTGCTCCCCCAGATAATGGCAGATAATGCGCATATTTGAATCTGGAGTAAAGTCAATGAAAACGGCGTTTAAAGGCCGTGGGAGTGTTTTAAACATCATTTGGCGTGCTTTAGCATACGTCCGAGCAAGTGCTATTTGTCTTCAAAATTAATGGCTAGTGAGCTAGGAAATGCGTCAAAACAGTAGAAAATGTGCTGTTATCAAATGATCCACCATTCCTATACTTTGTGGTAGTTTATATGCTTTATCACTTTCTAAGCTTAAATTAGCCTTTTAGAGCGATATATGTGCTGCACTAAGGAAGATAATGCTCATATTTGAATCTGGAGTAAAGTCAATGAAAACAACGTTTAAAGGCCGCGGGGAGTGTTTTAACCATCATTTGGCGTGCTTTAGCATACAACCGAGCAAGTGATATTTCTCTTCAAAATGAATGGCTAGTGAGCTAGGAAAAGCTTCAGAACAGTAGAAAGTGTGCTGTTATCAACTGTTCCATCATTTTCATAATTCATAGTTGTTTATATGCTTTATCACTTTCTAAGATTAAATAAACTTTTTAGAGCGGTATACGTGCGATCTAAGGCAGACAATGCGCATATTTGAATCTGGAGTAAAGTCAATGAAAACGGCGTTTAAAGGCTGCGGGGAGTGTTTTAAACATCATTTGGAGTGCTTTAGCATACAACCGAGCAAGTGATATTTCTCTTCAAAATGAATGGCTAGTGAGCTAGGAAATGCTTCAGAACAGTAGAAAATGTGCTGTTATCAACTGTTCCATCATTCTCATAATTCATAGTTGTTTATATGCTTTATCACTTTCTAAGCTTAAATAATCGTTTTAGAGCGATCTACGTGCTCCCCTATGGCAGATAATGCTCATATTTAATTCTGGAGTAAAGTCAATGAAAACAAAATTTAAAGGCCGCGGGGACTGTTATATACAACTTTTGGCGTGCTTTAGCATACAACCGAGCAAGTGATATTTCTCTTCAAAATGAATGGCTAGTGAGCTAGGAAATGCTTCAGAACAGTAGAAAATATGCTATCAACTGTTCCATCATTCTCATAATTCATAGTTTTTTTTATGCTTTATCACGTTCTAAGCTTAAATAAGCGTTTTAGAGCTATCTACGTGCTCCCCCTAAGGCAGATAATGCTCATATTTAATTGTGGAGTAAAGTTAATGAAAACATGTTTAAAGGCCGCGGGGAGTGTTTTAAACATCATTTGGAGTGCTTTAGCATACAACCAAGCAAGTGATATTTGTCTTAAAAAAGAATGGCTAGTGAGCTAAGAAATGCGTCAGAACAGTAGAAAATGTGCTGTTATCAACTGTTCCATATTGCTCATAATTCATAGTTGTTTATATGCTTTATTACTTTCTATGCTTAAATAAGTTTTTTAGAGCGGTATACGTGCTCCCCTAAGGCAGATAATGCGCATATTTGAATCTGGAGTAAAGTCAATGAAAACGGCGTTTAAGGGCCGCGGGGAGTGTTTTAAACATCATTTGGCGTGCTTAGCATACAACCGAGCAAGTGATATTTGTCTTCAAAAAGAATGGCTAGTGAGCCAGGAAATGCTTCAGAACAGTAGAAAATGTGCTGTTATCAACTGTTCCATATTGCTCATAATTCATAGTTGTTTAGATGCTTTATCACTTTTTAAGCTTAAATAAGCTTTTTAGAGCGATCTACGCGCTCCCCTAAGGCAGATAATGCTCATATTTGAATCTGGAGTAAAGTGAATGAAAACGGCGTTTAAAGGCCGCAGGGAGTGTTTTAAACATCATTTGGTGTGCTTTAGCATAAAATCGAGCAAGTTATATTTGTATTCAAAATGAATGGCTAGTGAGCTAGGAAATGATTCAGAACAGTAGAAAATGTGCTGTTATCAAATGATCCTCCATTCCTATACTTTGTGGTAGTTTATATGCTTTATCACTTTCTAACTTAAATAAGCGTTTTAGAGCGATCTACGTGCTCCCCTAAGGCAGATAATGCTCATTTAATTGTGGAGTAAAGTCAATGAAAACAGCGTTTAAAGGCCGCTGGGAGTGTTTTAAACATCATTTGGAGTGCTTTAGCATAGAACCGAGCAGGTGATATTTGTCTACAAAAAGAATGGCTAGTGAGCTAAGAAATGCGTCAGAACAGTAGAAAATGTGCAGTTATCATCTGTGCTCCCCTAAGGCAGTTAATGCTCCTATTTGAATCTGGAGTAAAGTCAACGAAAAGAGCGTTTAAAGGCCGCGGGGAGTGTTTTATACATCATTTGTCGTACTTTAGCATACAACCGAGCAAGTGATATTTGTCTTCAAAAAGAATGGCTAGTGAGCCAGGAAATGCTTCAGAACAGTAGAAAATGTGCTGTTATCAACTGTTCCATATTGCTCATAATTCATAGTTGTTTATATGCTTTATCACTTTTTAAGCTTAAATAAGCTTTTTAGACCGATCTACGTGCTCCCCTAAGGCAGATAATGCTCATATTTGAATCTGGAGTAGAGTCAATGAAAAGAGCGTTTAAAGGCCGCGGGGAGTGTTTTAAACATCATTTGTCGTGCTTTAGCATACAACCGAGCAAGTGATATTTGTCTTCAAAATTAATGGCTAGTGAGCTAGGAAATGATTCAGAACAGTAGAAAATGTGCTGTTATCAAATGATCCACCATTCCTATACTTTGTGGTAGTTTATATGCTTTATCACTTTCTAAGCTTAAATAAGCTTTTTAGAGCGATATACGTGCTCCCCTAAGGCAGATAATGCTCATATTTGAATCTGGAGTAAAGTCAATGAAAACGGCGTCTAAAGGCCGCGGGGAGAGTTTTAAACATAATTTGGCGTGCTTTAGCATACAACCGAGCAAGTGATATTTCTCTTCAAAATGAATGGCTAGTGAGCTAGGAAATGCTTCAGAACAGTAGAAAATGTGCTGTTATCAACTGTTCCATCATTCTCATAATTCATAGTTGTTTATATGCTTTATCACTTTCTAAGCTTAAATAAGCTTTTTA
This sequence comes from Pleurodeles waltl, assembly GCF_031143425.1. Taxonomy (NCBI): domain Eukaryota; kingdom Metazoa; phylum Chordata; class Amphibia; order Caudata; family Salamandridae; genus Pleurodeles; species Pleurodeles waltl. The sequence goes on from NC_090445.1 coordinate 1,213,056,127, forward strand.
GAGCCGTATACGTGCTCCCCCAGATAATGGCAGATAATGCGCATATTTGAATCTGGAGTAAAGTCAATGAAAACGGCGTTTAAAGGCCGTGGGAGTGTTTTAAACATCATTTGGCGTGCTTTAGCATACGTCCGAGCAAGTGCTATTTGTCTTCAAAATTAATGGCTAGTGAGCTAGGAAATGCGTCAAAACAGTAGAAAATGTGCTGTTATCAAATGATCCACCATTCCTATACTTTGTGGTAGTTTATATGCTTTATCACTTTCTAAGCTTAAATTAGCCTTTTAGAGCGATATATGTGCTGCACTAAGGAAGATAATGCTCATATTTGAATCTGGAGTAAAGTCAATGAAAACAACGTTTAAAGGCCGCGGGGAGTGTTTTAACCATCATTTGGCGTGCTTTAGCATACAACCGAGCAAGTGATATTTCTCTTCAAAATGAATGGCTAGTGAGCTAGGAAAAGCTTCAGAACAGTAGAAAATGTGCTGTTATCAACTGTTCCATCATTTTCATAATTCATAGTTGTTTATATGCTTTATCACTTTCTAAGATTAAATAAACTTTTTAGAGCGGTATACATGCGATCTAAGGCAGACAATGCGCATATTTGAATCTGGAGTAAAGTCAATGAAAACGGCGTTTAAAGGCTGCGGGGAGTGTTTTAAACATCATTTGGAGTGCTTTAGCATACAACCGAGCAAGTGATATTTCTCTTCAAAATGAATGGCTAGTGAGCTAGGAAATGCTTCAGAACAGTAGAAAATGTGCTGTTATCAACTGTTCCATCATTCTCATAATTCATAGTTGTTTATATGCTTTATCACTTTCTAAGCTTAAATAAGCTTTTTAGAGCCGTATACGTGCTCCCCCAGATAATGGCAGATAATGCGCATATTTGAATCTGGAGTAAAGTCAATGAAAACGGCGTTTAAAGGCCGTGGGAGTGTTTTAAACATCATTTGGCGTGCTTTAGCATACGTCCGAGCAAGTGCTATTTGTCTTCAAAATTAATGGCTAGTGAGCTAGGAAATGCGTCAAAACAGTAGAAAATGTGCTGTTATCAAATGATCCACCATTCCTATACTTTGTGGTAGTTTATATGCTTTATCACTTTCTAAGCTTAAATTAGCCTTTTAGAGCGATATATGTGCTGCACTAAGGAAGATAATGCTCATATTTGAATCTGGAGTAAAGTCAATGAAAACAACGTTTAAAGGCCGCGGGGAGTGTTTTAACCATCATTTGGCGTGCTTTAGCATACAACCGAGCAAGTGATATTTCTCTTCAAAATGAATGGCTAGTGAGCTAGGAAAAGCTTCAGAACAGTAGAAAATGTGCTGTTATCAACTGTTCCACCATTCTCATAATTCATAGTTTTTTATATGCTTTATCACTTTCTAAGCTTAAATAAGCGTTTTAGAGCGATATACGTGTTCCCCTAAGCAGATAATGCGCATATTTGAATCTGGAGTAAAGTGAATGAAAACGGCGTTTAAGGGCCGCAGGGAGTGTTTTAAACATCATTTGGCGTGCTTTAGCATACAACCGAGCAAGTGATATTTCTCTTCAAAATGAATGGCTAGTGAGCTATTTAATGCTTCAGAACAGTAGAAAATGTGCTGTTATCAACTGTTCCATCATTCTCATAATTCATAGGCCCGTATTTATACTTCGTTTGCGCCGAATTTCCGTCGTTTTTTTCGACGCAAATTCGGCGCAAAACTAACGCCATAAAACATCATTTGGCGTGCTTTAGCACACAACCGTGCAAGTGATATTTGTATTCAAAATGAATGGCTAGTGAGCTAGGAAATGCTTCAGAACAGTAGAAAATGTGCTGTTATCAACTGTTCCATCATTCTCATAATTCATAGTTGTTTATATGCTATATCACTTTCTAAGCTTAAATAAGCTTTTTAGACCGATCTACGTGCTCCCCTAAGGCAGATAATGCTCATATTTGAATCTGGAGTAGAGTCAATGAAAAGAGCGTTTAAAGGCCGCGGGGAGTGTTTTAAACATCATTTGGCGTGCTTTAGCATACAACCGAGCAAGTGATATTTCTCTTCAAAATGAATGGCTAGTGAGCTAGGAAATGCTTCAGAACAGTAGAAAATGTGCTGTTATCAACTGTTCCATCATTCTCATAATTCATAGTTGTTTATATGCTTTATCACTTTCTAAGCTTAAATAATCGTTTTAGAGCGATCTACGTGCTCCCCTATGGCAGATAATGCTCATATTTAATTCTGGAGTAAAGTCAATGAAAACAAAGTTTAAAGGCAGCGGGGACTGTTATATACAACTTTTGGCGTGCTTTAGCATACAACCGAGCAAGTGATATTTCTCTTCAAAATGAATGGCTAGTGAGCTAGGAAATGCTTCAGAACAGTAGAAAATATGCTATCAACTGTTCCATCATTCTCATAATTCATAGTTTTTTTTATGCTTTATCACGTTCTAAGCTTAAATAAGCGTTTTAGAGCTATCTACGTGCTCCCCCTAAGGCAGATAATGCTCATATTTAATTGTGGAGTAAAGTTAATGAAAACATGTTTAAAGGCCGCGGGGAGTGTTTTAAACATCATTTGGAGTGCTTTAGCATACAACCAAGCAAGTGATATTTGTCTTAAAAAAGAATGGCTAGTGAGCTAAGAAATGCGTCAGAACAGTAGAAAATGTGCTGTTATCAACTGTTCCATATTGCTCATAATTCATAGTTGTTTATATGCTTTATTACTTTCTATGCTTAAATAAGCTTTTTAGAGCGGTATACGTGCTCCCCTAAGGCAGATAATGCGCATATTTGAATCTGGAGTAAAGTCAATGAAAACGGCGTTTAAGGGCCGCGGGGAGTGTTTTAAACATCATTTGGCGTGCTTAGCATACAACCGAGCAAGTGATATTTGTCTTCAAAAAGAATGGCTAGTGAGCCAGGAAATGCTTCAGAACAGTAGAAAATGTGCTGTTATCAACTGTTCCATATTGCTCATAATTCATAGTTGTTTAGATGCTTTATCACTTTTTAAGCTTAAATAAGCTTTTTAGAGCGATCTACGTGCTCCCCTAAGGCAGATAATGCTCATATTTGAATCTGGAGTAAAGTGAATGAAAACGGCGTTTAAAGGCCGCAGGGAGTGTTTTAAACATCATTTGGTGTGCTTTAGCATAAAATCGAGCAAGTTATATTTGTATTCAAAATGAATGGCTAGTGAGCTAGGAAATGATTCAGAACAGTAGAAAATGTGCTGTTATCAAATGATCCTCCATTCCTATACTTTGTGGTAGTTTATATGCTTTATCACTTTCTAACTTAAATAAGCGTTTTAGAGCGATCTACGTGCTCCCCTAAGGCAGATAATGCTCATTTAATTGTGGAGTAAAGTCAATGAAAACAGCGTTTAAAGGCCGCTGGGAGTGTTTTAAACATCATTTGGAGTGCTTTAGCATAGAACCGAGCAGGTGATATTTGTCTACAAAAAGAATGGCTAGTGAGCTAAGAAATGCGTCAGAACAGTAGAAAATGTGCAGTTATCATCTGTGCTCCCCTAAGGCAGTTAATGCTCCTATTTGAATCTGGAGTAAAGTCAACGAAAAGAGCGTTTAAAGGCCGCGGGGAGTGTTTTATACATCATTTGTCGTACTTTAGCATACAACCGAGCAAGTGATATTTGTCTTCAAAAAGAATGGCTAGTGAGCCAGGAAATGCTTCAGAACAGTAGAAAATGTGCTGTTATCAACTGTTCCATATTGCTCATAATTCATAGTTGTTTATATGCTTTATCACTTTTTAAGCTTAAATAAGCTTTTTAGACCGATCTACGTGCTCCCCTAAGGCAGATAATGCTCATATTTGAATCTGGAGTAGAGTCAATGAAAAGAGCGTTTAAAGGCCGCGGGGAGTGTTTTAAACATCATTTGTCGTGCTTTAGCATACAACCGAGCAAGTGATATTTGTCTTCAAAATTAATGGCTAGTGAGCTAGGAAATGATTCAGAACAGTAGAAAATGTGCTGTCATCAAATGATCCACCATTCCTATACTTTGTGGTAGTTTATATGCTTTATCACTTTCTAAGCTTAAATAAGCTTTTTAGAGCGATATACGTGCTCCCCTAAGGCAGATAATGCTCATATTTGAATCTGGAGTAAAGTCAATGAAAACGGCGTCTAAAGGCCGCGGGGAGAGTTTTAAACATAATTTGGCGTGCTTTAGCATACAACCGAGCAAGTGATATTTCTCTTCAAAATGAATGGCTAGTGAGCTAGGAAATGCTTCAGAACAGTAGAAAATGTGCTGTTATCAACTGTTCCATCATTCTCATAACTCATAGTTGTTTATATGCTTTATCACTTTCTAAGATTAAATAAGCTTTTTAGAGCCGTATACGTGCTCCCCCAGATAATGGCAGATAATGCGCATATTTGAATCTGGAGTAAAGTCAATGAAAACGGCGTTTAAAGGCCGTGGGAGTGTTTTAAACATCATTTGGCGTGCTTTAGCATACGTCCGAGCAAGTGCTATTTGTCTTCAAAATTAATGGCTAGTGAGCTAGGAAATGCGTCAAAACAGTAGAAAATGTGCTGTTATCAAATGATCCACCATTCCTATACTTTGTGGTAGTTTATATGCTTTATCACTTTCTAAGCTTAAATTAGCCTTTTAGAGCGATATATGTGCTGCACTAAGGAAGATAATGCTCATATTTGAATCTGGAGTAAAGTCAATGAAAACAACGTTTAAAGGCCGCGGGGAGTGTTTTAACCATCATTTGGCGTGCTTTAGCATACAACCGAGCAAGTGATATTTCTCTTCAAAATGAATGGCTAGTGAGCTAGGAAAAGCTTCAGAACAGTAGAAAATGTGCTGTTATCAACTGTTCCATCATTTTCATAATTCATAGTTGTTTATATGCTTTATCACTTTCTAAGATTAAATAAACTTTTTAGAGCGGTATACATGCGATCTAAGGCAGACAATGCGCATATTTGAATCTGGAGTAAAGTCAATGAAAACGGCGTTTAAAGGCTGCGGGGAGTGTTTTAAACATCATTTGGAGTGCTTTAGCATACAACCGAGCAAGTGATATTTCTCTTCAAAATGAATGGCTAGTGAGCTAGGAAATGCTTCAGAACAGTAGAAAATGTGCTGTTATCAACTGTTCCATCATTCTCATAATTCATAGTTGTTTATATGCTTTATCACTTTCTAAGCTTAAATAAGCTTTTTAGAGCCGTATACGTGCTCCCCCAGATAATGGCAGATAATGCGCATATTTGAATCTGGAGTAAAGTCAATGAAAACGGCGTTTAAAGGCCGTGGGAGTGTTTTAAACATCATTTGGCGTGCTTTAGCATACGTCCGAGCAAGTGCTATTTGTCTTCAAAATTAATGGCTAGTGAGCTAGGAAATGCGTCAAAACAGTAGAAAATGTGCTGTTATCAAATGATCCACCATTCCTATACTTTGTGGTAGTTTATATGCTTTATCACTTTCTAAGCTTAAATTAGCCTTTTAGAGCGATATATGTGCTGCACTAAGGAAGATAATGCTCATATTTGAATCTGGAGTAAAGTCAATGAAAACAACGTTTAAAGGCCGCGGGGAGTGTTTTAACCATCATTTGGCGTGCTTTAGCATACAACCGAGCAAGTGATATTTCTCTTCAAAATGAATGGCTAGTGAGCTAGGAAAAGCTTCAGAACAGTAGAAAATGTGCTGTTATCAACTGTTCCACCATTCTCATAATTCATAGTTTTTTATATGCTTTATCACTTTCTAAGCTTAAATAAGCGTTTTAGAGCGATATACGTGCTCCCCTAAGCAGATAATGCGCATATTTGAATCTGGAGTAAAGTGAATGAAAACGGCGTTTAAGGGCCGCAGGGAGTGTTTTAAACATCATTTGGCGTGCTTTAGCATACAACCGAGCAAGTGATATTTCTCTTCAAAATGAATGGCTAGTGAGCTAGTTAATGCTTCAGAACAGTAGAAAATGTGCTGTTATCAACTGTTCCATCATTCTCATAATTCATTGGCCCGTATTTATACTTCGTTTGCGCCGAATTTGCGTCGTTTTTTTCGACGCAAATTCGGCGCAAAACTAACGCCATAAAACATCATTTGGCGTGCTTTAGCACACAACCGTGCAAGTGATATTTGTATTCAAAATGAATGGCTAGTGAGCTAGGAAATGCTTCAGAACAGTAGAAAATGTGCTGTTATCAACTGTTCCATCATTCTCATAATTCATAGTTGTTTATATGCTATATCACTTTCTAAGCTTAAATAAGCTTTTTAGACCGATCTACGTGCTCCCCTAAGGCAGATAATGCTCATATTTGAATCTGGAGTAGAGTCAATGAAAAGAGCGTTTAAAGGCCGCGGGGAGTGTTTTAAACATCATTTGTCGTGCTTTAGCATACAACCGAGCAAGTGATATTTGTCTTCAAAATTAATGGCTAGTGAGCTAGGAAATGATTCAGAACAGTAGAAAATGTGCTGTTATCAAATGATCCACCATTCCTAGACTTTGTGGTAGTTTATATGCTTTATCACTTTCTAAGCTTAAATAAGCTTTTTAGAGCGATATACGTGCTCCCCTAAGGCAGATAATGCTCATATTTGAATCTGGAGTAAAGTCAATGAAAACGGCGTCTAAAGGCCGTGGGGAAAGTTTTAAACATAATTTGGCGTGCTTTAGCATACAACCGAGCAAGTGATATTTCTCTTCAAAATGAATGGCTAGTGAGCTAGGAAATGCTTCAGAACAGTAGAAAATGTGCTGTTATCAACTGTTCCATCATTCTCATAATTCATAGTTGTTTATATGCTTTATCACTTTCTAAGCTTAAATAAGCTTTTTAGAGCTGTATACGTGCTCCCCCAGATAATGGCAGATAATGCGCATATTTGAATCTGGAGTAAAGTCAATGAAAACGGCGTTTAAAGGCCGTGGGAGTGTTTTAAACATCATTTGGCGTGCTTTAGCATACGTCCGAGCAAGTGCTATTTGTCTTCAAAATTAATGGCTAGTGAGCTAGGAAATGCGTCAAAACAGTAGAAAATGTGCTGTTATCAAATGATCCACCATTCCTATACTTTGTGGTAGTTTATATGCTTTATCACTTTCTAAGCTTAAATTAGCCTTTTAGAGCGATCTATGTGCTGCACTAAGGAAGATAATGCTCATATTTGAATCTGGAGTAAAGTGAATGAAAACGGCGTTTAAGGGCCGCAGGGTGTGTTTTAACCATCATTTGGCGTGCTTTAGCATACAACCGAGCAAGTGATATTTCTCTTCAAAATGAATGGCTAGTGAGCTAGGAAATGCTTCAGAACAGTAGAAAATGTGCTGTTATCAACTGTTCCATCATTCTCATAATTCATAGGCCCGTATTTATACTTCGTTTGCGCCGAATTTGCGTCGTTTTTTTCGACGCAAATTCGGCGCAAAACTAACGCCATATTTATACTTTGGCGTTAGACGCGTTTAGCGCCAAAGTATGGGCAAATTGCGTCATTTTTTGGCGTGAACGCCTTCCTTGCGTTAATGAGATGCAAGGAAGGCGTTCCCGTCTAAAAACAGACGCACATAGCGGTGCGTGGTATTTATGCTCCAGGGCAAAAATCACTCCCGCGCGGCAGGCGGCGCAAAAAAATGGCACAAAGCACGAATAGCGTGAAATTTTAACGCCTGGGTCAGGGCAGGCGTTAAAATGGGGCAAACACACCTGTACTTAATCAGAACACACAGAACAAACAACAGAGCAGCAGAGCAGCAGAGCAGCAACAGGGAGACATGGAGGTGCTTTTTCTTCAACGTGCAAGTAGACGCAGAGCCCTGCAGCAACAACAGCAGCCACAACAACAACAGCAGGGACCCCAAAGACAGCGCAGAAGGCAGGAGAGGATATTCCGCCCAAGAACAACCCTGCATGGCCTCAGGGAACGAGACATCATCCAGAGGTACCGGTTGAACTGGCAGGCCATTCAGCAGCTGCTGACAAATATTGAACAGCAATTGGCCCCCACTTTAGTGACTCCACGCACTATCCCAACAGAAACAAAGCTGCTTGCCGTACTTCACATGCTGGCAAGTGGCTCCTTTCAGACAACTGGTGCCCTGGTTGGTGGAATCTCACAACCATCTTTCTCCGCATTCCTGCCTAAAGTACTGGATGCCATCATTGGACTGACACCCCGCCACATCTGCTTCCCTAACACACTGCAGAAGCAGCAGGAAACAAAACAGGGGTTCTACGCCATCAGTGGCTTTCCGCACGTCCTTGGTGCAATCGACTGCACACACGTACGCCTTGTGCCACCTGCTGCGAGTGAACACCTCTACCGCAACAGGAAGCACACACATTCCATCAACGTGCAGGCCATAGTCGATCACCAAGGACTGATCAGCAACATTGTGGCCAAATATCCTGGGAGTGTACATGACGCATTCATCTTCCGTCACTGCACCATCAACCAACACTTCCAGGATGGACGGTATGGCAATGGACTACTTGTTGGTAAGGAGTAAAATCTACTTATATACTCACTGCACAGAAACCCTCTAGGATAAACAACACATACACCACAATACCAACACCTAGACAGGGACTCACTGAGGTACTCACATCACTAGCCATGTGTCACAAGTCACCATTGAACCTCTCACACATTTGAATTTACTCCACAGCTTAGTGTGAAGACATTCATGACTGTGGTTGCCTAAATGTCACCTTGCAAATTGGAAGTCTCACAATAACCTGTACACTAATACAATGCATAACTTTTAAGGGATGGGATGGCCTGGCTATGTTCATATGGACGTTTCTAATACCCTTTCATGTTTCAACTCTGCATGGAACTATCATCACACCCCCAGTGAGGACACACGGACACCTGTGTCACAAGTCACAATGCAAGGGAGGGCACACTGTACTTGAGAAACCAATACATCCTGCTGACAAACAGTTAGACAACAAACACTTGCTCAGCCAAGGAAAAAAAACAATGCCAAAGTTTCCACCAACAACCATAGGTTGTCACATTAGTACACAAAATAGTCACAGACAACACAACACAACTACTGCCATCAAAGATACGTACAACAGTGCCTCCTACGTCTAATTGATACCATTCTGTGTTTCTCTTTCAGCTGATCAGGGGTATGGCATCCAGCCTTGGCTAATGACACCATATGGGAACCCAAATACTGCTGCTGAGCGGGCATACAATGACGCCCACAAGAGGACACGCAGCATTGTGGAGAGGACCTTTGGGATCCTAAAGTCAAGGTTCCGCTGCCTTGACATCACTGGCGGAAGCCTACTATACTCCCCAGAGATGGTATGCAAAATCATACTCACTTGTGCCATATTACACAATATTTGTGTACAAAGGAACATTCCCCTCCTTGAACCGGACCCAGACATGCCTGAGGATGATGATGAGGAGGATGCTGGCCTGCAACAGGAGGGGGAACAACCTAACACCGCAGCAGGAGTGCGTAGGCGCCAACAGCTTTTTTTACTTAAGTCATTATAATCACTTGTATTCCACACTTGTAAATAAACACAGATCACAAACACCACATCATGCTTTGGCCTATTCATTTCTGACCACCTTTAGTTTGAAATAGCTGAAGATGAATGTCGTCTCATTGATCAAGAATGCCATTAAAATTCATCACACCAAAAATAAACATCACAACTGTATGCACAGAGGGTAGGATGTGACATGTTACATTACCATACACAGAGCCCAACAAGAGTACAAATGTGACAATTAGACATGCCGGATCCAAACAACTGAAACAGTCTCTCATCCAGCCCAAAATTGGAGATCATTTGAAAGTCACATCACACGTGTTCAGAGACAGGGTGGGACCATCCATGTGTACGTGAACATGTCATCAATGGCTTCTCTCAAGTGTATGATGTGAGCAATACACAATTGGAACAACATCAGCTGACACTAACTCAGGAGGAGACCTTGAAGTTACAGTGACAACATACACACAGACAGGTCATACTGGATCCACATTCCCACACACATGTACACATATGTCATGCAACCAACCTAATATTTGAAAGTAGACCATCACAGTTGTGTCCCAGTTTGAACCGAGCAGGAAGATTGTAACATGACACTAAACCAGTTTATGCAGAAAGGGACACAGACAAGCAAAACAATCTTCGCATTATCACATCGTGAACGCTGAGAGTCTTGCAAACTTAGGGGGTCATTCTGACCCTGGCGGTAATTCCCGCCATGGCGGAGGTCGGAGGTAGCACCGCCAACAGGCTGGCGGTGCACCGATGGGCATCCTGACCGCGGCGGTTCAGCCGCGGCCAGAAACGGACTTCCCGCTGCCCTTGAGAATCCGCCATGGCGGCGGAGCGCGCTCCGCCGCCATGGGGATTCTGACACCCCCTACCGCCATCCTGTTCCTGGCGGGTCTTCCGCCAGGAACAGGATGGCGGTAGGGGGTGACGCGGGGCCCCTGGGGGCCCCTGCAGTGCCCATGCCAATGGCATGGGCACTGCAGGGGCCCCCGTAAGAGGGACCCACAAAGAATTTCAGTGTCTGCTTTGCAGACACATAAATTTGCGACGGGTGCAACTGCACCCGTCGCACCTTCCCACTCCGCCGGCTCCATTCTGAGCCGGCGTCCTCGTGGGAAGGGTGTTTCCCGCTGGGCTGGCGGGCGGACTTTTGGCGGTTGCCCGCCAGCCCAGTGGGAAAGCCAGAATGACCGCCGCGGTCTTTCGGCGGGAACCGCTTGGCGGGCGGCGACCGCCGCCCGCCGCGGTCAGAATGACCCCCTTAGTCATATGACAATGGTATGCAACTTAGCTCCAAATCATCAATACTGCAAACGTCAAATGGGCTAATGAGATGAATGAATGGTCAACAGTCATTCATACCATATGGCCTTACATTTGCCCGCTGCTGCAGGTTTGCCAGGATATGATAAAAATACTCCATGGATACAGTAGCTATTCTGGATGGTCAAATCCTAGGGTGCTGGGGGCCTAACTCCACCTCTACCACCCCCAAAACATACAGGAATCATGTACTTGTGAACTAAACACATGCATAAGGCACATATGTGGCCTCCATGTCACAAGTCCTACACAAATATGAAACACAAAATCATAATGGGACATGGTCAGCCCCCTAAAAACTGAAAGTGACTCTCCCACTCCCTGTTAGGACTACAGATAAAAGCATCCCCATCATAAAGGTGGGGACATTTTGGAGACGGAATACATAATGGTATCAAAAACCTCATTTCAAAATAGCCATCAGCAATTACACCAAATATGTTGTCAAATATGGTCAATACATTAGTTAACGTATCCCAAACATCACAGTGTGAAGGCCGTCTATACATAAAAGTAGGGACATTTGTCATATACAAACACAAATGTGTCTCACATCGCACCGTTTTACCATGACAAATCAACTTTCCAAAGCTAAACACATGAAGACATTTGGATAAATTTGCTCCATATTCTACGCATACAGCATGGCCGTCATAATTTGTTCATGTACATGAGTGCACACAATGCAGAGTCAGATACAAATGTATCCAAAAGTGTCTTGATATTTCACCTTCAAATTATTATTTACATCCACAATATTTTTGACTCTGCATCATGTGCACTACTGTACGTGTAATAAAAACCACGCACATGATGTATGCGTGGTCAAAATGACGCTATATGCACAATATATTGCTCATTTCATGTACAGTATTAATTATTAATATTCATACCCTTTTTTTTCACTCCGCATCATGTGCACCACTGTACGTGTAAAAAAAATGACGCCCATGTTGTATGCGTGGTCAAAATGACGCTACATGGACAATATGTTGGTCATCTCATGTACATTATAAATTATTAATATTCATATCATATTTTTTGACTCCGCATCATGTGCACCACTGTACGTGTAAAAAAAATGACGCCCATGATGTATGCGTGGTCAAAATGACGCTACATGGACAATATGTTGGTCATCTCATGTACATTATAAATTATTAATATTCATATCATATTTTTTGACTCCGCATCATGTGCACCACTGTACGTGTAAAAAAAACGACGCCCATGATGTATGCGTGGTCAAAATGACCCTATATGCACAATATATTGCTAATTTCATGTACAGTATTAATTATTAATATTCATACCATTTTTTTTGACTCCGCATCATGTGCACCACTGTACGTGTAAAAAAAATGACGCCCATGATCTATGCGTGGTCAAAATGACGCTACATGGACAATATGTTGGTCATCTCATGTACATTATTAATTATTAATATTCATATCATATTTTTTGACTCCGTATCATGTGCACCACTGTACGTGTAAAAAAAACGACGCCCATGATGTATGCGTGGTCAAAATGACGCTATATGCACAATATATTGATAATTTCATGTACAGTATTAATTATTAATATTCATACCATTTTTTTTTACTCCGCATCATGTGCACCACTGTACGTGTAAAAAAACCGACGCCCATGATGTATGCGTGGTGAAATTGACGCTACATGCACAATATGTTGGTCATCTCATGTACAATTTGAAATATTAATATTCATAGCATATTTTTACACTCCGCATCATGTGCACTGTAATGCGTCAAAAAAATATGACGCACATCTGTGTATGCGTGAAAATATGACGCATTACGCGAAAATAAAAACGGCGGCCATTTTATGCAGGAAGTGATGTAATAGGATATCCTGTTTACCAAATCTGTACTGGGAGTTGACTTTCACTTTCACTTTGCAGTCTCAGAGTTATCTAGACTGTGTGGTTGTGTGAAAGGTGTTGTCCTGTGTTTTACTGCTTTAGTGTCCTGTGTGCCTTGTATTTTGTCTTTGTGTCAATCTTTTATTGTTGTCAAACATTGTCTCAGTCTGTTTAGTGTTGTTTTGTCTATACCTGTGAGAGTTTGTATTGTCTGTGGGAGTCTGTTGTGGGTAGCATAGTTTGGGGGGTTAGTTGGGCTATTTTTCTCCTTCTTCTTTTTCTTTCACACCTCTACCTTTCCCCATTTCCCACTTTTTCTTTCATTTTTCTTTGGTACTTTTTTTACACCTCGCATCATGTCACGTAGGCCTCGCCTGTCCAGGATGGGTGAGGACGAATTGGGGGGCTTCATATGTCTCGTAAGCCATTTCCTCCCACTGATGCTGGAGGCTGGGGGCCGTGTGATACAGGGGTATCACACGGAGGCGAGGAAAATACGTTGGGAGAAGGTGCGCCATCACCTGGTCCGGGTCTACGGGAGTCTGAGGAATATCCATCAACTCAAGCACCGCTGGGCAGATCTGATCAGCAGGGAACAGGACCTGCTGGACCACCTGGGACTCCGGATTGGTGGCTATGTTGGTGAGTAATAATCAATTACATGGGAATAATAGGAATGTGTGCGTGAACATGTGATGATTGGTAGCCAATCTGCAAAATAAGTAGCTGACTGCGTGTTATACTAGGGAAACCTAGGCCCATGGGCATACACATAAATCCCCATTTTTGCTACACATGTACACCCAATAACAGCAGTAAAATGCAACATCTATTTGTATTTTGCTAAGTAGCCCCCTCTCTGCGTCACAAAATGATGCAAATGCTGCGCTAAAAAGGTATACATATGTGTCCAAATGTGTATTTGTTGCCGGGTGTGTATGAAGACCTATGCTACCAGGCCGATGCCTCATTTTTGCAACACATACCAGATGGCTGTAGCTGCATGGAATGTAGTGTTGCATTTGTGTCTGAAAAGCAACACGTGAACTGCTCTATTTGTACTCTACTGGTCATAATGGCCAGTGAGTACGTCATGTAGAAACAACATACCTACATATGTAGACGCCATAGCTAGACCGAAAATTGCAAACACATGATGATGCAACACCTGTGTGTTGCCTTCACGTCACATGAAGTTAGTCATGTTGTCCACACATATGTCACATGTGTGTCTGGTTGCTGTGTGTTGAACCTGTCCACATAGCCTGTTTGATTGTGAGTGGTCATGCAGTCCTCAGGGAACCAGTTGTGGAATGTTTCTCTCTGGGATGCACATGCTGAGATGTATGGATCACATGATTGTTCGGGCCTACTAATGGAGGAGTAACTTGGACGACACATGACTGTCCTGGCCACTGCATGAGTGTAGTAGGGTGTGTCACTGGAGCAGGAGACTCATCCAATAATAATCTAGAATACAAAGTCAGTCAGGCAGGATGAGCATGTGTGAAAGTGTATCATTACCATGTAATATTCACACACTGTCATTGTAACAGAAATTATTTGTCTGTTCACCCAGTCTGAGAATAATCTTCCTTTCATGCTTTACAGGTGGACCAGCCCCGTACACCGTTGGTGAGGTAGCCCATTTTGACGACCCCGATACCTACAGTGAGTGTTGCCTAAGTGCTATTTACATTGTTTGGAAATGAAGCATGATGGATTACTGTGTGTTCAGGACAATTCATGATATGATGTGCTGGCCGTTCATTGGCTTTGTTGTTTTGGTGTGATATCAAATTGGAATAATGTTTCGGTAAAGCAATACCTAGTCATCTCTCAGATTGAGGGGCAGTAGGTCATTCAATTAGTGCGACAATTGGGAATAGCATGACTCATTTTGAATACACTGGTCAATGTTAGACTTGGTCAGGAACTTGCCATTAACTGAGTCAGCATATCAGACTGACAGTCTCCCAGATAGCTTAGGCACATGGCTTCGATGACAAGTGCTTCTTCCTAGTTGAGGATGGACTGTGTACACTGTAGGTCGGATCTTCCGGGGGCATGTACTTCCACAAGGTGACCTCGAAGTGTGTGTGACTTGAGTGCAATGGCCTAGGTGTTCTGTTGAATCATGTGAATGGGTGTTCTACCTCCTCTGTGTGTGTTGTAAAACATGCCTCATTAATAGTATGTTATGTTGGGCTAAGTCATATCATTTTGACATGTGTGGACCTGGGATGTGACAAGGTTGGGCTGACTCCAACGTGTTGCTAGCCCTTCATAGGTGTTGTGTGTGAAGGCACATGCTTGTTGAACTTTCTGTACACTCCTGGTTGTGCATTGATCATGGGATTGTTGTTTGTTCTTCCCACACCACCCACAAAGACTGGGATGTTACTGTGAAACAGGGTACCTAGGACTGTAGCAAACAGTATGTTACACGTACTTAACACCTTTTGTGACTTGAGTTTGTACCTAGGTCCAGATGTAGCTAAATGTCTCCACATTGCAAATAGCATAATTTGATGTTAGTGAGTTGCAAACGTCTGTTTCCTAATCCAAAATGTTTTTGGTGGTCATGTACATATTCGCAAAATGCTTTTCTAAAGTAAAACCAGCCCTACTTGCAAATCACAGTGTTAGGCAATCCCATTTGCTAACGAGTACGTGGTTGCAAAGTGAGTAGCTGTTATCATCCACTTGAAGTGGCTGCTAACCAACTTGCTGACTGGAAGGGGTCCTCATTGTGAACCTTCACCTTTGTGAGTGGACCAAAATACTCCTGCACAAAACAGCCAGTGGTCTAGGGGAGCAATAATTATTGTGTAAATTACGAACAATCAATTGTTGTGAATTTAAACAAATCGCAGCTCATTTTCCTTTCAGATAAAGGGCCTACACTTGGTGAAAAATAACTTGCTTCATTTAAAAGCAGTCACGTCTATGGAGTTCTGCTGTTCCCAGCAGGCCTCCATCCCCGTGAGTGCCCATAGTTGCTAAGGTGGTGCAAGTTGGAACCCACATCATTGATGTTCATGAGGTGGGATTTAGGGACCCCATAGTGACTCGCAGACGGTGTCAGAGACACCGTTCAGCTTTGCAATTTGCTAGTTGATTTCCCATCAATTCCTATATCTGGCCCATAGTGTCGACATATGATTCATGGCCAGGGGTTCAATCTTAGCACACAACTCTTTCGAAATGCCATTGAGTGAGGAGTGTGATTCTTATCACATAGAATGACATATGTAGTGAAGTCAGTATGCGGACGAGCTGGTGCCATAATGTATAATGGCTTAGGTATGAATTGTAGGAGTAGTTTAGGGTGATGTCATCCATCATGTAGAGACATGGATATGCTATATGTGATATGCCCTTCAGTATGCATGATTCACATGTACTTCCTCTGAGCCTTCCCGTGAACTATGTTGTAACAATTGCTGCAACCAATACATTGCTAGTAATGGACAAATTACCCATTGTGGTATTCAACCCACTGTAAATTCTATGCTCAATATTTGCCTTTTCCCTTCACAGCTGCAAACCTGAGTGCCGCAGCTCGCAACCAGTTTGAGCGCCGGGCAATGAGGTACAGACACATCCTGCAGGTGCAGTGTGGGTATCGGAGGATGGCCCGCAGGTACAATTCGGAACGGGCCTCCGGGGCGTGGTATGCCACACCACAGGCTCCCCCAACGGTGCCCCCAACAACCCCCGCCACTACATCCACCAGGTCTGGCCAAGTGGACCCAGCAACGGACCAGGCATCCTCATCCAGACCTGGACCCAGCCGTGTGGTGGGAGCAGGGCAGTCCCGTGCCCACACCACTCCACCAACACAATCCACCTCCACCGGCACCCAGACCTGCACTGACCCTCTGATCAACCCAGCGGACTTCCACGCATTGTCAAGGAAATTGGACAGGTTGATTGCAAAAGTTGACACCCTGACGGAGGACATGGCTGAGGTGAAAAAGAAGGTGCGCTCCATCCGGCGAACAGTACGGAGGCAAAATCCGTAGACATTTTGCCCTCCAGAACTTTTACCCCTCCCCTCTCACCTCTTTCCTATTTCATACTGTTAGTTGGGTTTGGGGGGTTAGTTATAGGATAAGTGTAGGTAATTAGCTTAGTTAGTGTTAGGTAAGAGGGTGGGGGGTCCTTCTTCTTTATATCTTATCTTTTTGTGTGGGTGGGGGGCAATGTTGGGATTCCTGTTTAAAAAAAAAAAAAAAAAAAACATATATAAAAAAAAAAAAATACAAAAAAATATATGTTTGTTTAGGATAGTGTAGTATGTGTGTAGGTTAGTAAGTGTTGTCCTGCATGTGTCTTGTCTCATAATGGTGGGTGGGGGGTTGATGTTTAGATCGTTTCGTTACATGTGTAGAGTAAGTTTAGCTTAGGTTAGTTAGGGACAGTTGTGGGTTAGTAGTAGTCAGGTTAGATTAGTGTAGGTTTATCTTTCCCTTAGTTGCCTCTTTTCTTACTTATTGTAAATACAAATTTTGTTAACCCTTTACCTGATGCGTTAGGTGCTACCTTTTCATGGCCTTGACATCAGTGTAGCAGAAAGTTTTAGTATGACATTTGTGTCCTATGCTCGCTATCCCCAGGCTATTGAGGTTTAACATGCCAGCTACCCGTGTGCTAACTTGGTAAGTATCCACCGTGTGGGAGAGCCACCATTGGTAGTGTGCATAGATCATCAAGATTTGGGGTTGGTATGTATCCTACTTCACAAAGAGTGCTTCCAGAGTTGATTTTGTAGGTAAATAGATAGGTCGGACAGCATTGTGAAGTTCAGGGAGAGCTTTGTAGATGAGTATTTGTTCACACTCTTGTCTTGTTGCTGTCATTGCTGACCTACATCATGTGTGTACTGCTTGAGCATGACTTTCCTTCATGGTAGTATACGCTGTAAGGGTGATTGATGCAGTGTAATTTGGTTATCATTCCTTTCATTTTACAGCATAATGTATTGTTTTAGTATCGCAAGGTGCCTACATTTCTCATCCACCATTAGTTGTCTCGAATGGCTATGGATGGGGCCTCATTCTGTCCAACACAGCATGATTGTGTGTGCTTAGTCCCTACATCAGTTATTTTCCTCAGTCTAGTAAAGCTATGATGCAATCCTGGCCACTGCACAGATGTTTCAGTATACATGAAATCAGGACAGTAGTATAGAGAATCAACATGGTTGCCACACAGCCACTTTGGAGTTATGTACTGCACAGTTGAAGTGTGAAATGACACAGAGACACAATAGGTGTGCAAGTGATATTTATTTTTAGGTGGAGTAGTGCAAAAAGTCCATTGACAATGTTAGGTGAGTCCGTTCTGGTGCATTCTTAAATGGTGATCCTATTTACAGGGTGTGGATGATGCTCCTGACATGCTGGGGTGATGTCACAGACGGTGCAGAGGAACAGGAACTGCCAAATGGTAGGAGAGAAACATTTACAGCCAATGTGGACAAGTTAAACAGTAGATTGCCGAACAGTCATTGAGGGTAGTTGGAGTGAGGCTGGCATGTGTCAAAACGTCGGACCTTGGGCAGAGTGGGCATGGTGCAGGGACTAGGGCTTCCGGGTACTCTTGCGAGTGAATGTTATCTGTTCCATGTCTTCTTCTTCTGATGTGTGTGTTGCCTGGTGTGTCCTTGTTGTTGTTGGTTTTGAAGGGGCAACACACACCTCAGTGTCAGAAGACATGGAGGCAGACATCCCGGGGGCTGATCCCTGTCCAGTTATGATGGGCAGTACTGCAGCAAGGAGAGCGTGCTGGTTTTTCAGAATGGCAGCCACATCCCGATGGTAGGCAGCCAGGTCTGCCCTGAGGGGTTCGATGTTGCATTCGTGCACACGCTGACTGGCTTGCTGTTGGAGTTGTTTGGTCAACTGGATGACAGCTGTGCAGATTGCCTTCTGTGTTACTAAAAGTTCCTCCAACAGCGATGTTCTGGCTTGCATTGCAGCTGCCTGATCAGCAGTTGACAGCATGCACGAACGCACCCCCTCAAGGCTGGCTGACATAGTTTGCATCCCCACCGCACCTCCTTGGCCAGCTCCCGCTGGACCCCAACGACTGTTCTTTCAAAGCTGGTGCCAGTGTCGTCAGAGTCCTCAGCTGTGTTGGAGCTGGCAGGTCTTACAATTGGGGTGGCGGGTGGTTCTACTGTGGTGGCTGCTTCTTCTTGACTCCTCCTTGTTACTGAAGGGGGGGTTTGGAGGCTTTCGAGGACCATGTCAATGGTCTCTTGTGTGAGGTTGATGTTCTCGTCATCCATGTCATCAGGGAACTCATGGACAGGCATATCGGCAGGAGATACGTGTTCCTCTGCAAAGAAACAGGGTACAATTAGTGTGTCTGTGTTGAGATCATTTAGCACTAAGATACAAGCCTTTGGATGCCTTAACTTTGTACTCTGATTTTGTCTTGGTATCTGCTGTCTGTCATAGGGCATTGTTGTAGGCCCACCTGTGTGTCACATAAATGATATGGAGCTATCAGACATGCCTGCCAGGTCATCTCTAGGTGTTGATTTGTAATTATTTCGGAATATGCATTTTTTTGTCCTACTCCTCCCTCGGTGTTTCACTATTGTTAGGGAGGGACATTTGTTTGGGTGGGCTCTCATTATCCTACATGTGATTCTTGGCTT
This sequence comes from Pleurodeles waltl, assembly GCF_031143425.1. Classification (NCBI taxonomy): domain Eukaryota; kingdom Metazoa; phylum Chordata; class Amphibia; order Caudata; family Salamandridae; genus Pleurodeles; species Pleurodeles waltl. The sequence continues at coordinate 1,213,075,577 of NC_090445.1, forward strand.
TCTAGGCAGCAGGATAGCTAATGGTGTGGGGGACTAAGTTTGACCCACTTGTAAATAACTCTGTCACCCAGATATTCTATTTAGCTCAGACAGACTAGCAGTGCCTCTGGTCTCCCACAACAGAGGAATGTTTAGAAGTCCAAGCCCATGACATCTTTGGAACTTCTCAGGGAAGTGGTGGTCACTCAGGTCCTACACATTTCTATCTTTTCCGATATGTTCCCATACACAAATGACACAGACAGTATTTGTTTGATATGAGGTTTCATTGTACAACTGACTTGTAGGAATTTAGGTGTGAGCCCCAATAACCAAAACAATGCACACAGTTAGAACTGAAATAGTCCGCAGGAGAGTAATACATTGGTACACAGCTATCATGGTACCTAACAGTTTCTACTCTCCCTCTGCTTGTTCTATATATAGCACAGCATGTTAAGTTTGGAGCTTGGCTGTCTGAATCACAGGGGAGACATCATCCCTCATATCAGAGGAATGGGCTGGGATCTGGTTGTGCATCAGCAGCAAGGCAGGCAGCATCTAGATGTGATTTTCTGTTTGTAAACTCCCCTATGCGTGTCTTGGGACGAGGAAGTGAATTTAAAAGACATATGTCATTGTGATGACAAAGTTTCCCTACGCAGGAATGGCAAACCTTAACCCCTACCACATCTATCATCAACGAACCAGACGGTATCCTTGACTGGGGCACAGAGTGAATATGTTCTGGCAAACTCCAGTGCAGAAGTAGGCAAAACAGGGTGATTTGACTAATTGCCAACACCTTAGGACTGACTATTTGCTACATTAACTGATAGGAAGGGCAATGAGATTCATTTAGTGCAAAGTGCTCTGAGGCACTTAGATGTGAGCAAATGAGTATAAGTACATTCAGGGTAAGATGCACAAAGGCTTCCAGCCTGAGGCTATTGCGCAAAGTATACGTTTCACTTGCCACGCTACACTTTGACTGACTGTGGGTGTTGTGACTGCCCTGCCAGCACCCTTGCCTCACAGGCCCTGCACCATACACTTTTTATTCACATTGCATGATCTGTACATGTTAGGGGGCATGACCTATGTATGTCAATGTTAGGATGTGGTATGGATGTAAACATTGTTGATGTTTGTATCTGATGGGGTCTCATGTGTGTCTTACTGGATTGGCCTGTTTATCGTATGAATGTCCTATTTTTTGGTTAGACTGTGCAGATGTGTTTCATTGACCAGTTGCCTGTGTCCCCTCGTCAAAGTTGTTGTCTGAGCAGTATGACATTTGTGATGTAGCATTGTTAGGCAGGCACGTGAGGGACCCTGACGTATGCAGCATGTGTGTGTCATTAGTGCTGTGTGGCTCCTATTGCTGTTTACTTAGGCTTATGTATGTGTCAGTTATGGACATTCGGCATTTAAGTGTACTGGTACCTTTGTCTTATTTCTAGGAGTAGTTGCAGATGTCATCCTCACCCCCTAATTTAGGAATGTATGTTCCAGGGTGGGGTTCCTGCCATTTGGTACTATAGCTGCCCAGAGATGAGAGGTGTTATTGTCAACTGTGGTGGCAGTTAAGTTGCAGTTGTTGTATTTGCTACTGCATTACAGGTAGGGACCTAGTTGATGGGGAATAGTTTGTGCAAAACAAGTGCCTGGATGTGGATTCAGTGTAGTGTCCTTCCCACCTGTCACTGGTTTCCCTTGGCTCTCTTGTTGTAATTACAGGATGTCCCCATGGGACTGTAGTGGTGGCAGTATTTTGTCGTGCCCCGGCTATGGTCAGTACTGGGCATTCCCCCCTGCCGTGCCCCTTTCCCCATGCCACTTCATATATGTGCTAAGTTACATGCATTGTGTAGTAGGTATCCCCCCCCTGCTTACAGTCCCCATTATTGCATTGTAATTCCCCATGCGACTTACCCTGCATGTGCGTTGTGTCGTGGTAGTCTGCACTGTCCAGTCCTTGTATCCCTGTGACGATCTCCTCCGGGATGACGGCTGCGACCATCTCCTCCATGTGGTCCAGAGCCTCCTGTTGTGCTGGACTCCCCCCTCCAGTCTGCATTGCTGCCTTCCTGTTCCTGGCCATTTTCTCTTTGGTCCTACGTTTACAGTCATGCCAGCGTTTCTTACACTCGGTGACTGTCCGGCGTTCTTCAGCCACACTGTTTATCTTGTCCACAATTTCTTTCCAGATGGCCTCTCTCCTACTGAGTGGCAATTTTGAGGATATGAAAAGTTGGTGCTGGTGTTCCGTCACCTCTTTCACCAGGATTTCCTGCTCCTCTGCACTGAAGCGACACTTTCTTTTTTTCTTTAACATGTCCTGGTTCCTGTATGCTTCCTCCTGGCTGGGTCCTGGTCTGCTCTCATCCTCCTGGGGTCTGTTGGGGCATCTGGGGTCCATTTTGGGTCTCCTCTCCTGCAAGTGCAGTTTTCGCGCTAAAATGTCACGCAATAGCGTGAAAAAAAATGGCGGCCCGTATTTATACTTCGTTTGCGACGAATTTGCATCGTTTTTTTTTACGCAAAATCGGCGCAAAACCAACGCCATATTTATACTTTGGCGTTAGACGCGTCTAGCGCCAAAGTATGGGCAAATAGCGTCATTTTTTGGCGTGAACGCCTTCCTTGCGTTAATGAGATGCAAGGAAGGCGTTCCCGTCTAAAAACAGACGCACATAGCGGTGCGTGGTATTTATGCTCCAGGGCAAAAATCACTCCCGCGCGGCAGGCGGCGCAAAAAAATGGCGCAAAGCATGAATAGCGTGAAATTTTAACGCCTGGGTCAGGGCAGGCGTTAAAATGGGGCAAACACACCTGTACTTAATCAGAACACACAGAACAAACAACAGAGCAGCAGAGCAGCAACAGGGAGACATGGAGGTGCTTTTTCTTCAACGTGCACGTAGACGCAGAGCCCTGCAGCAACAACAGCAGCCACAACAACAACAGCAGGGACCCCAAAGACAGCGCAGAAGGCAGGAGAGGATATTCCGCCCAAGAACAACCCTGCATGGCCTCAGGGAACAAGACATCATCCAGAGGTACCGGTTGAACTGGCAGGCCATTCAGCAGCTGCTGACAAATATTGAACAGCAATTGGCCCCCACTTTAGTGACTCCACGCACTATCCCAACAGAAACAAAGCTGCTTGCCGTACTTCACCTGCTGGCAAGTGGCTCCTTTCAGACAACTGGTGCCCTGGTTGGTGGAATCTCACAACCATCTTTCTCCGCATTCCTGCCTAAAGTACTGGATGCCATCATTGGACTGACACCCGCCACATCTGCTTCCCTAACACACTGCAGAAGCAGCAGGAAACAAAACAGGGGTTCTACGCCATCAGTGGCTTTCCGCACGTCCTTGGTGCAATCGACTGCACACACGTACGCCTTGTGCCACCTGCTGCGAGTGAACACCTCTACCGCAACAGGAAGCACACACATTCCATCAACGTGCAGGCCATAGTCGATCACCAAGGACTGATCAGCAACATCGTGGCTAAATATCCTGGGAGTGTACATGATGCATTCATCTTCCGTCACTGCACCATCAACCAACACTTCCAGGATGGACGGTATGGCAATGGACTACTTGTTGGTAAGGACAAAAATCTACTTATATACTCACTGCACAGAAACCCTCTAGGATAAACAACACATACACCACAATAGCAACACCTAGACAGGAACACACTGAGGTACTCACATCACTAGCCATGTGTCACAAGTCACCATTGAACCTCTCACACATTTGAATTTACTCCACAGCTTAGTGTGAAGACATTCATGACTGTGGTTGCCTAAATGTCACCTTGCAAATTGGAAGTCTCACAATAACCTGTACACTAATACAATGCATAACTTTTAAGGGATGGGATGGCCTGGTTATGTTCATATGGACGTTTCAAAAACCCTTTCATGTTTCAACTCTGCATGGAACTATCATCACACCCCCAGTGAGGACACACGGACACCTGTGTCACAAGTCACAATGCAAGGGAGGGCACACTGTACTTGAGAAACCAATACATCCTGCTGACAAACAGTTAGACAACAAACACTTGCTCAGCCAAGGAAAAAAAACAATGCCAAAGTTTCCACCAACAACCATAGGTTGTCACATTAGTACACAAAATAGTCACAGACAACACAACACAACTACTGCCATCAAAGATACGTACAACAGTGCCTTCTACATCTAATTGATACCATTCTGTGTTTCTCTTTCAGCTGATCAGGGGTATGGCATCCAGCCTTGGATAATGACACCATATGGGAACCCAAATACTGCTGCTGAGCGGGCATACAATGACGCCCACAAGAGGACATGCAGCATTGTGGAGAGGACCTTTGGGATCCTAAAGTCAAGGTTCCGCTGCCTTGACATCACTGGCGGAAGCCTACTATACTCCCCAGAGATGGTATGCAAAATTATACTCACTTGTGCCATATTAAACAATATTTGTGTACAAAGGAACATTCCCCTCCTTGAACCGGACCCAGACATGCCTGAGGATGATGATGAGGAGGATGCTGGCCTGCAACAGGAGGGGGAACAACCTAACACCGCAGCAGGAGTGCGTAGGCGCCAACAGCTTGTGAACAATTTTTTTACTTAAGTCATTATAATCACTTGTATTCCACACTTGTAAATAAACACAGATCACAAACACCACATCATGCTTTGGCCTATTCATTTCTGACCACCTTTAGTTTGAAATAGCTGAAGATGAATGTCGTCTCATTGATCAAGAATGCCATTAAAAATCATCACACCAAAAATAAACATCACAACTGTATGCACAGAGGGTAGGAAGTGACATGTTACATTACCATACACAGAGCCCAACAAGAGTACAAATGTGACAATTAGACATGCCGGATCCAAACAACTGAAACAGTCTCTCATCCAGCCCAAAATTGGAGATCATTTGAAAGTCACATCACACGGGTTCAGAGACAGGGTGGGACCATCCATGTGTACGTGAACATGTCATCAATGGCTTCTCTCAAGTGTATGATGTGAGCAATACACAATTGCAACAACATCAGCTGCCACTAACTCAGGAGGAGACCTTGAAGTTACAGTGACAACATACACACAGACAGGTCATACTGGATCCACATTCCCACACACATGTACACATATGTCATACAACCAACCTAATATTTGAAAGTAGACCATCACAGTTGTGTCCCAGTTTGAACCTAGCAGGAAGATTGTAACATGACACTAAACCAGTTTATGCAGAAAGGGACACAGACAAGCAAAACAATCTTCGCATTATCACATCGTGAACGCTGAGAGTCTTGCAAACTTAGGGGGTCATTCGGACCCTGGCGGTAATTACCGCCCTGGCGGAGGTCGGCGGTAGCACTGCCAACAGGCTGGCGGTGCACCGATGGGCATTCTGACCGCGGCGGTTCAGCCGCGGCCAGAAACGGACTTCCCGCTGCCCTTGAGAATCCGCCATGGCGGCGGAGCGCGCTCCGCCGCCATGGGGATTCTGACACCCCCTACCGCCATCCTGTTCCTGGCGGGTCTTCCGCCAGGAACAGGATGGCGGTAGGGGGTGCCGCGGGGCCCCTGGGGGCCCCTGCAGTGCCCATGCCAATGGCATGGGCACTGCAGGGGCCCCCGTAAGAGGGACCCACAAAGAATTTCAGTGTCTGCTTTGCAGACACAGAAATTCGCCACGGGTGCAACTGCACCTGTCGCACCTTCCCACTCCGCCGGCTCCATTCTGAGCCGGCGTCCTCGTGGGAAGGGTGTTTCCCGCTGGGCTGGCGGGCGGACTTTTGGCGGTTGCCCGCCAGCCCAGTGGGAAAGCCAGAATGACCGGCGCGGTCTTTCGGCGGGAACCGCTTGGCGGGCGGCGACCGCCGCCCGCCGCGGTCAGAATGACCCCCTTAGTCATATGAAAATGGTATGCAACTTAGCTCCAAATCATCAATACTGCAAACGTCAAATGGGCTAATGAGATGAATGAATGGTCAACAGTCATTCATACCATATGGCCTTACATTCGCCCGCTGCTGCAGGTTTGCCAGGATATGATAAAAATACTCCATGGATACAGTAGCTATTCTGGATGGTCAAATCCTAGGGTGCTGGGGGACTAACTCCACCTCTACCACCCCCAAAACATACAGGAATCATGTACTTGTGAACTAAACACATGCATAAGGCACATATGTGGCCTCCATGTCACAAGTCCTACACAAATATGAAACACAAAATCATAATGGGACATGGTCAGCCCCCTAAAAACTGAAAGTGACTCTCCCACTCCCTGTTAGGACTACAGATAAAAGCATCCCCATCATAAAGGTGGGGACATTTTGGAGACGGAATACATAATGGTATCAAAAACCTCATTTCAAAATAGCCATCAGCAATTACACCAAATATGTTGTCAAATATGGTCAATACATTAGTTAACGTATCCCAAACATCACAGTGTGAAGGCCGTCTATACATAAAAGTACGGACATTTGTCAGATACAAACACAAATGTGTCTCACATCGCACCGTTTTACCATGACAAATCACCTTTCCAAAGCTAAACACATGAAGACATTTGAATCAATTTGCTCCATATTCTACGCATACAGCATGGCCGTCATAATTTGTTCATGTACATGAGTGCACACAATGCAGAGTCAGATACAAATGTATCCAAAAGTGTCTTGATATTTCACCTTCAAATTATTATTTACATCCACAATATTTTTGACTCTGCATCATGTGCACTACTGTACGTGTAATAAAAACCACGCACATGATGAATGCGTGGTCAAAATGACGCTATATGCACAATATATTGCTCATTTCATGTACAGTATTAATTATTAATATTAATAGCATTTTTTTTGACTCCGCATCATGTGCACCACTGTACGTGTAATAAAAACCACGCACATGATGTATGCGTGGTCAAAATGACGCTATATGCACAATATATTGCTCATTTCATGTACAGTATTAATTATTAATATTAATAGCATTTTTTTTGACTCCGCATCATGTGCACCACTGTACGTGTAATAAAAACCACGCACATGATGTATGCGTGGTCAAAATGACGCTATATGCACAATATATTGCTCATTTCATGTACAGTATTAATTATTAATATTCATACCATTTTTTTTGACTCCGCATCATGTGCACCACTGTACGTGTAATAAAAACCACGCACATGATGTATGCGTGGTCAAAATGACCCTACATGGACAATATGTTGGTCATCTCATGTACATTATCAATTATTAATATTCATATCATATTTTTTGACTCCGCATCATGTGCACCACTGTACGTGTAATAAAAACCACGCACATGATGTATGCGTGGTCAAAATGACGCTACATGGACAATATGTTGGTCATCTCATGTACATTATCAATTATTAATATTCATATCATATTTTTTGACTCCGCATCATGTGCACCACTGTACGTGTAAAAAAAACGACGCCCATGATGTATGCGTGGTGTAATTGACGCTACATGCACAATATGTTGGTCATCTCATGTACAATTTGAAATTTTAATATTCATAGCATATTTTTACACTCCGCATCATGTGCACTGTAATGCGTCAAAAAAATATGACGCACATCTGTGTATGCGTGAAAATATGACGCATTACGCGAAAATAAAAACGGCGGCCATTTTATGCAGGAAGTGATGTAATAGGATATCCTGTTTACCAAATCTGTACTGGGAGTTGACTTTCACTTTCACTTTGCAGTCTCAGAGTTATCTAGACTGTGTGGTTGTGTGAAAGGTGTTGTCCTGTGTTTTACTGCTTTAGTGTCCTGTGTGCCTTGTATTTTGTCTTTGTGTCAATCTTTTATTGTTGTCAAACATTGTCTCAGTCTGTTTAGTGTTGTTTTGTCTATACCTGTGATAGTTTGTATTGTCTGTGGGAGTCTGTTGTGGGTAGCATAGTTTGGGGGGTTAGTTGGGCTATTTTTCTCCTTCTTCTTTTTCTTTCACACCTCTACCTTTCCCCATTTCCCACTTTTTCTTTCATTTTTCTTTGGTACTTTTTTACACCTCGCATCATGTCAGGTAGGCCTCGCCTGTCCAGGATGGGTGAGGATGAATTGGGGGGCTTCATATGGCTCGTAAGCCATTTCCTCCCACTGATGCTGGAGGCTGGGGGCCATGTGATACAGGGGTATCACACGGAGGCGAGGAAAATACGTTGGGAGAAGGTGCGCCATCACCTGGTCCGGGTCTACGGGAGTATGAGGAATGTCCATCAACTCAAGCACCGCTGGGCAGATCTGATCAGCAGGGAACAGGACCTGCTGGACCACCTGGGACTCCGGATTGGTGGCTATGTTGGTGAGTAATAATCAATTACATGGGAATAATAGGAATGTGTGCGTGAACATGTGATGATTGGTAGCCAATCTGCAAAATAAGTAGCTGACTGCGTGTTATACTAGGGAAACCTAGGCCCATGGGCATACACATAAATCCCCATTTTTGCTACACATGTACACCCAATAACAGCAGTAAAATGCAACATCTATTTGTATTTTGCTAAGTAGCCCCCTCTCTGCGTCACAAAATTATGCAAATGCTGCGCTACAAAGGTATACATATGTGTCCAAATGTGTATTTGTTGCCGGGTGTGTATGAAGACCTATGCTACCAGGCCGATGCCTTATCTTTGCAACACATACCAGATGGCTGTAGCTGCATGGAATGTAGTGTTGCATTTGTGTCTGAAAAGCAACACGTGAACTGCTCTATTTGTACTCTACTGGTCATAATGGCCAGTGAGTACGTCATGTAGAAACAACATACCTACATATGTAGACGCCATAGCTAGACCGAAAATTGCAAACACATGATGATGCAACACCTGTGTGTTGCCTTCACGTCACATGAAGTTAGTCATGTTGTCCACACATATGTCACATGTGTGTCTGGTTGCTGTGTGTTGAACCTGTCCCCATAGCCTGTTTGATTGTGAGTGGTCATGCAGTCCTCATGGAACCAGTTGTGAAATGTTTCTCTCTGGGATGCACATGCTGAGATGTATGGATCACATGATTGTTCGGGCCTACTAATGGAGGAGTAACTTGGACGACACATGACTGTCCTGGCCACTGCATGAGTGTAGTAGGGTGTGTCACTGGAGCAGGAGACTCATCCAATGATAATCTAGAATACAAAGTCAGCCAGGCAGGATGAGCATGTGTGAAAGTGTATCATTACCATGTAATATTCACACACTGTCATTGTAACAGAAATTATTTGTCTGTTCACCCAGTCTGAGTATAATCTTCCTTTCATGCTTTACAGGTGGACCAGCCCCGTACACCGTTGGTGAGGTAGCCCATTTTGACGACCCCGATACCTACAGTGAGTGTTGCCTAAGTGCTATTTACATTGTTTGGAAATGAAGCATGATGGATTACTGTGTGTTCAGGACAATTCATGATATGATGTGCTGGCCGTTCATTGGCTTTGTTGTTTTGGTGTGATATCAAATTAGAATAATGTTTCGGTAAAGCAATCCCTAGTCATCTCTCAGATTGAGGGGCAGTAGGTCATTCAATTAGTGCGACTATTGGGAATAGCATGACTCATTTTGAACACACTGGTCAATGTTAGACTTGGTCAGGAACTTGCCATTAACTGAGTCAGCATATCAGACTGACAGTCTCCCAGATAGCTTAGGCACATGGCTTCGATGACAAGTGCTTCTTCCTAGTTGAGGATGGACTGTGTACACTGTAGGTCGGATCTTCCGGGGGCATGTACTTCCACAAGGTGACCTCGAAGTGTGTGTGACTTGAGTGCAATGGCCTAGGTGTTCTGTTGAATCATGTGAATGGGTGTTCTACCTCCTCTGTGTGTGTTGTAAAACATGCCTCACTAATAGTATGTTATGTTTGGCTAAGTCATATCATTTTGACATGTGTGGACCTGGGATGTGACAAGGTTGGGCTGACTCCAACGTGTTGCTAGCCCTTCATAGGTGTTGTGTGTGAAGGCACATGCTTGTTGCACTTTCTGTACACTCCTGGTTGATCATTGATCATGGGATTGTTGTTTGTTCTTCCCACACCACCCACAAAGACTGGGATGTTACTGTGAAACAGGGTACCTAGGACTGTAGCAACCAGTATGTTACACGTACTTAACACCTTTTGTGACTTGAGTTTGTACCTAGGTCCAGATGTAGCAAAATGTCTCCACATTGCAAATAGCATAATTTGATGTTAGTGAGTTGCAAACGTCTGTTTCCTAATCCAAAATGTTTTTGGTGGTCATGTACATATTCGCAAAATGCTTTTCTAAAGTAAAAAAATAAAGGAGTTTACCAGCCCTACTTGCAAATCACAGTGTTAGGCAATCCCATTTGCTAACGAGTACCTGGTTGCAAAGTGAGTAGCTGTTATCATCCACTTGAAGTGGCTGCTAACCAACTTGCTGACTGGAAGGGGTCCTCATTGTGAACCTTCACCTTTGTGAGTGGACCAAAATACTCCTGCACAAAACAGCCAGTGGTCTAGGGGAGCAATAATTATTGTGTAAATTACGAACAATCAATTGTTGTGAATTTAAACAAATCGCAGCTCATTTTCCTTTCAGATAAAGGGCCTACACTTGGTGAAAAATAACTTGCTTCATTTAAAAGCAGTCACGTCTATGGAGTTCTGCTGTTCCCAGCAGGCCTCCATCCCCGTGAGTGCCCATAGTTGCTAAGGTGGTGCAAGTTGGAACCCACATCATTGATGTTCATGAGGTGGGATTTAGGGACCCCATAGTGACTCGCAGACGGTGTCAGAGACACCGTTCAGCTTTGCAATTTGCTAGTTGATTTCCCATCAATTCCTACATCTGGCCCATAGTGTCGACATATGATTCATGGCCAGGGGTTCAATCTTAGCACACAACTATTTCGAAATGCCATTGAGTGAGGAGTGTGATTCTTATCACATAGAATGACATATGTAGTGAAGTCAGTATGCGGACGAGCTGGTGCCATAATGTATAATGGCTTAGGTATGAATTGTAGGAGTAGTTTAGGGTGATGTCATCCATCATGTAGAGACATGGATATGCTATATGTGATATGCCCTTCAGTATGCATGATTCACATGTACTTCCTCTGAGCCTTCCCGTGAAATATGTTGTAACAATTGCTGCAACCAATACATTGCTAGTAATGGTCAAATTACCCATTGTGGTATTCAACCCACTGTAAATTCTATGCTCAATATTTGCCTTTTCCCTTCACAGCTGCAAACCTGAGTGCCGCAGCTCGCAACCAGTTTGAGCGCCGTGCAATGAGGTACAGGCACATCCTGCAGGTGCAGTGTGGGTATCGGAGGATGGCCCGCAGATACAATTCGGAACGGGCCTCCGGGGCGTGGTATGCCACACCACAGGCTCCACCAACGGTGCCACCTACAACCACCAGGTCTGCCCAAGGGGACCCAGCGACGGACCAGCCATCTTCCTCAAGACCTGGACCCAGCCGTGTGTTGGGAGCAGGGCTGTCCCGTGGCCACTCCACTCCAGCGACAATCTCCACCTCCACCGGCACGCAGACCAGCAGTGACCCTCCAATTGACCCTGCAGCCTTCCAGGCATTGTCTAGGAAACTGGACAGGTTAATTCAAAAGGTTGACAACCTGACGGAGGACATGGCGGAGGTTAAAAAGAAGGTGCGCTCCATCCGGCGCACACTTCAGAGGGCAAATCCTTAGTTATTTTGCCCTCCTGAACTTTTACCCCTCCCCTCTCCCCTCTTTCCTCTTTTCATACTGTTAGTTGGGTTTGGGGGGTTAGTTGTAGGACTAGTATAGGTAATTAGCTTAGTTAGTGTTAGGTAAGAGGGTGGGGGGTCCTTATACTTTCTATCTAATATTTTTGTGTGGGTGGGTGGGTGGGGGGCAATGTTGGGATTCCTGTTTGATAAAAAAAAAAAAAAAAAAAAAAAAAAATATATATGTTTGTTTAGGATAGTATAGTATGTGTGTAGGTTAGTAAGTGTTGTCCTGCATGTGTCTTGTCTCATAATGGTGGGTGGGGGGTTGATGTTTAGATCGTTTCGTTACATGTGTAGAGTAAGTTTAGCTTAGGTTAGTTAGGGACAGTTGTGGGTTAATAGTAGTCAGGTTAGATTAGTGTAGGTGTATCTTTCCCTTAGTTGCCTCTTTTCTTACTTATTGGAAATAAAAAATTTGTTAACCCTTTACCAGATGCGTTAGGTGCTACCTTTTCATGGCCTTGACATCAGTGTTGCAGAAAGTTTTAGTATGACATTTGTGTCCTATGCTCGCTATCCCCAGGCTATTGAGGTTTAACATGCCAGCTACCCGTGTGCTAACTTGGTAAGTATCCACCGTGTGGGAGAGCCACCATTGGTAGTGTGCATAGATCATCAAGATTTGGGGTTGGTATGTATCCTACTTCACAAAGAGTGCTTCCAGAGTTGATTTTGTAGGTAAATAGATAGGTCGGACAGCATTGTGAAGTTCAGGGAGAGCTTTGTAGATGAGTATTTGTTCACACTCTTGTCTTGTTGCTGTCATTGCTGACCTACATCATGTGTGTACTGCTTGAGCATGACTTTCCTTCATGGTAGTATACGCTGTAAGGGTGATTGATGCAGTGTAATTTGGTTATCATTCCTTTCATTTTACAGCATAATGTATTGTGTTAGTATCGCAAGGTGCCTACATTTCTCATCCACCATTAGTTGTCTAGAATAGCTATGGATGGGGCCTCATTCTGTCCAACACAGCATGATTGTGTGTGCTTAGTCCCTACATCAGTTATTTTCCTCAGTCTAGTAAAGCTATGATGCAATCCTGGCCACTGCACAGATGTTTCAGTATACATGAAATCAGGACAGTAGTCTAGAGAATCAACATGGTTGCCACACAGCCACTTTGGAGTTATGTACTGCACAGTTGAAGTGTGAAATGACACAGAGACACAATTGGTGTGCAAGTGATATTTATTTTTAGGTGGAGTAGTGCAAAAAGTCCATTAACAATGTTAGGTGAGTCCGTTCTGGTGCATTCTTAAATGGTGATCCTATTTACAGGGTGTGGATGATGCTCCTGACATGCTGGGGTGATGTCACAGACGGTGCAGAGGAACAGGAATTGCCAAATGGTAGGAGAGAAACATTTACAGCCAATGTGGACAAGTTAAACAGTAGATTGCCGAACAGTCATTGAGGGTAGTTGGAGTGAGGCTGGCATGTGTCAAAACGTAGGACCTTGGTCAGAGTGGGGCATGGTGCAGGGACTAGGGCTTCCGGGTACTCTTGCGTGTGAATGTTATCTGTTCCATGTCTTCTTCTTCTGATGTGTGTGTTGCCTGGTGTGTCCTTGTTGTTGTTGGTTTTGAAGGGGCAACACACACCTCAGTGTCAGAAGACATGGAGGCAGACATCCCGGGGGCTGATCCCTGTCCAGTTATGAAGGGCAGTACTGCAGCAAGGAGAGCGTGCTGGTTTTTCAGAATGGCAGCCACATCCCGATGGTAGGCAGCCAGGTCTGCCCTGAGGGGTTCGATGTTGCATTCGTGCACACGCTGACTGGCTTGCTGTTGGAGTTGTTTGGTCAACTGGATGACAGCTGTGCAGATTGCCTTCTGTGTTACTAAAAGTTCCTCCAACAGCGATGTTCTGGCTTGCATTGCAGCTGCCTGATCAGCAGTTGACAGCATGCACGAACGCACCCCCTCAAGGCTGGCTGACATAGTTTGCATCCCCACCCGCACCTCCTTGGCCAGCTCCCGCTGGACCCCAATGACTGTTCTTTCGAAGCTGGTGCCAGTGTCGTCAGAGTCCTCAGCTGTGTTGGAGCTGGCAGGTCTTACAATTGGGGTGGCGGGTGGTTTTACTGTGGTGGCTGCTTCATCTTGGCTCCTCCTTGTTACTGAAGGGGGGGTTTGGAGGCTTTCGAGGACCATGTCAATAGTCTCTTGTGTGAGGTTGATGTTCTCGTCATCCATGTCATCAGGGAACTCATGGACAGGCATATCGGCAGGAGATCCGTGTTCCTCTGCAAAGAAACAGGGTACAATTAGTGTGTCTGTGTTGAGATCATTTAGCACTAAGATACAAGCCTTTGGATGCCTTTACTTTGTACTCTGATTTTGTCTTGGTATCTGCTGTCTGTCATAGGGCATTGTTGTAGGCCTATGGCCCACCTGTGTGTCACATATATGATATGGAGCTATCAGACATGCCTGCCAGGTCATCTCTAGGTGTTGATTTGTAATTATTTTGGAATATGCATTTTTTTGTCCTACTCCTCCCTCGGTGTTTCACTATTGTTATGGAGGGACATTTGTTTGGGTGGGCTCTCATTATCCTACATGTGATTCTTGGCTTTCTACGCAGCAGGATAGCTAATGGTGTGGGGGACTAAGTTTGACCCACTTGTAAATAACTCTGTCACCCAGATATTGTATTTAGCTCAGACAGACTAGCAGTGCCTCTGGTCTCCCACAACAGAGGAATGTTTAGAAGTCCAAGCCCATGACATCTTTGGGACTTCTCAGGGAAGTGGTGGTCACTCAGGTCCTACACATTTCTATCTTTTCCGGTATGTTCCCATACACAAATGACACAGACAGTATTTGTTGGATATGAAGTTTCATTGTAAGACTGACTTGTAGGAATTTCGGTGTGAGCCCCAATAACCAAAACAATACACACAGTTAGAACTGAAATAGTCCGCAGGAGGGTAATACATTGGTACACAGCTATCATGGTGCCTAACAGTTTCTACTCTCCCTCTGCTTGTTCTATATACAGCACTGCATGTTAAGTTTGGAGCTTGGCTGTCTGAATCACAGGGGAGACATCATCCCTCATATCAGAGGAATGGGCTGGGATCTGGTTGTGCATCAGCAGCAAGGCAGGCAGCATCTAGATGTGATTTTCTGTTTGTAAACTCCCCCATGCGTGTCTTGGGACGAGGAAGTGAATTTAAAAGACATATGTCATTGTGATGGCAAAGTTTCCCTACGCAGGAATAGCAAACCTTAACCCCTACCACATCTATCATCAACGAACCAGACGGTATCCTTGACTGGGCCACAGAGTGAATATGTTCTGGCAAACTCCAGTGCAGAAGTAGGCAAAACAGGGTGATTTGACTAATTGCCAACACCTTAGGACTGACTATTTGCTACATTAACTGATAGGAAGGGCAATGAGATTCATTTAGTGCAAAGTGCTCTGAGGCACTTAGATGTGAGCAAATGAGTATAAGTACCATCAGGGTAAGATGCACAAAGGCCTCCAGCCTGAGGCTATTGCGCAAAGTATACGTTTCACTTGCCACGCTACACTTTGACTGACTGTGGGTGTTGTGACTGCCCTGCCAGCACACTTGCCTCACAGGCCCTGCACCATACACTTTTTATTCACATTGCATGATCTGTACATGTTAGGTGGCATGACCTATGTATGTCAATGTTAGGATGTGGTATGGATGTAAACATTGTTGATGTTTATATCTGATGGGGTCTCATGTGTGTCTTACTGGATTGGCCTTTTTATCATATGAATGTCCTATTTTTTGGTTAGACTGTGCAGATGTGTTTCATTGACCAGTTGCCTGTGTCCCCTCGTCAATGTTGTTGTCTGAGCAGTATGACATTTGTGATGTAGCATTGTTAGGCAGGCACGTGAGGGACCCTGACGTATGCAGCATGTGTGTGTCGTTAGTGCTGTGTGGCTCCTATTGCTGTTTACTTAGGCTTATGTATGTGTCAGTTATGGACATTCGGCATTTAAGTGTACTGGTACCTTTGTCTTATTTCTAGGAGTAGTTGCAGATGTCATCCTCACCCCCTAATTTAGGAATGTATGTTCCAGGGTGGGGTTCCTGCCATTTGGTACTATAGCTGCCCAGAGATGAGAGGTGTTATTGTCAACTGTGGTGGCAGTTAAGTTGCAGTTGTTGTATTTGCTACTGCATTACAGGTAGGGACCTAGTTGATGGGGAATAGTTTGTGCAAAACAAGTGCCTGGATGTGGATTCAGGGTAGTGTCCTTCCCACCTGTCACTGGTTTCCCTTGGCTCTCTTGTTGTAATTACAGGATGTCCCCATGGGACTGTAGTGGTGGCAGTATTTTGTCGTGCCCCGGCTATGGTCAGTACTGGGCATTCCCCCCTGCCGTGCCCCTTTCCCCATGCCACTTCATATATGTGCTAAGTTACATGCATTGTGTAGTAGGTATCCCCCCCCTGCTTACAGTCCCCATTATTGCATTGTAATTCCCCATGCGACTTACCCTGCATGTGCGTAGTGTCGCGGTAGTCTGCGCTGTCCAGTCCTTGTATCCCTGTGACGATCTCCTCTGGGATGACGGCTGCGACCATCTCCTCCATGTGGTCCAGAGCCTCCTGTTGTGCTGGACTCCCCCCTCCAGTCTGCATTGCTGCCTTCCTGTTCCTGGCCATTTTCTCTTTTGTCCTACGTTTACAGTCATGCCAGCGTTTCTTACACTCGGTGACTGTCCGGCGTTCTTCAGCCACACTGTTTATCTTGTCCACAATTTCTTTCCAGATGGCCTCTCTCCTACTGAGTGGCAATTTTGAGGATATGAAAAGTTGGTGCTGGTGTTCCGTCACCTCTTTCACCAGGATTTCCTGCTCCTCTGCACTGAAGCGACACTTTCTTTTTTTCTTTAACATGTCCTGGTTCCTGTGTGCTTCCTCCTGGCTGGGTCCTGGTCTGCTCTTATCCTCCTGGGGTCTGTTGGGGCATCTGGGATCCATTTTGGGTCTCCTCTCCTGTAAGTGCAGTTTTCGCGCAAAAATGTCACGCAATAGCGTGAAAAAAAACGGCGTATTCACGATAGCGCTGTCGTAAATCGACCCACAGTGATTTGCGTCACTTTTACGTGGGTTTGCCTTACGACAGACCGACGCTGTTTGCGTCACGAAATAATGACTCCCACCTGTTGGTTGCGCAGCCGTAAGTCGAAGTATAAATTTGACGCCCAAATGGCGCATCCAAATGGCGTTAGATGGCGCAAATTTTTTTGACGCAAAACTGCGATGGCGCAGTTTTGCGTCAAAAAGTATAAATATGGGCCGGCGTTTTCACGATTGCGCTGTCGTAAATCGACCCACAGTGATTTGCGTCCCTTTTACGTGGGTTTCCCTTACGACAGACTGACGCTGTTTGCGTCACGAAATAATGACTCCCACCTGTTGGTTGCGCCGCCGTACGTCAAAGTATAAATTTGACGCCCGAATGGCGCATCCAAATGGCGTTAGACGGCGCAAATTTTTTTGACGCAAAACTGCGATAGCGCAGTTTTGCGTCAAAAAGTATAAATATGGGCCATAGTTTTTTTATATGCTTTATCACTTTCTAAGCTTAAATAAGCGTTTTAGAGCGATCTACGTGCTCCCCCCTAAGGCAGATAATGCTCATATTTAATTGTGGAGTAAAGTTAATGAAAACATGTTTAAAGGCCGCGGGGAGTGTTTTAAAACATCATTTGGAGTGCTTTAGCATACAACCGAGCAAGTGATATTTGTCTTAAAAAAGAATGGCTAGTGAGCTAAGAAATGCGTCAGAACAGTAGAAAATGTGCTGTTATCAACTGTTCCATATTGCTCATAATTCATAGTTGTTTATATGCTTTATTACTTTCTATGCTTAAATAAGCTTTTTAGAGCGGTATACGTGCTCCCCTAAGGCAGATAATGCGCATATTTGAATCTGGAGTAAAGTCAATGAAAACGGCGTTTAAGGGCCGCGGGGAGTGTTCTAAACATCATTTGGCGTGCTTAGCATACAACCGAGCAAGTGATATTTGTCTTCAAAAAGAATGGCTAGTGAGCCAGGAAATGCTTCAGAACAGTAGAAAATGTGCTGTTATCAACTGTTCCATATTGCTCATGATTCATAGTTGTTTATATGGTTTATAACTTTTTAAGCTTAAATAAGCTTTTTAGAGCGATATACGTGCTCCCCTAAGGCAGATAATGCGCATATTTGAATCTGGAGTAAAGTCAATGAAAACGGCGTTTAGAGGCCGCGGGGAGTGTTTTAAACATCATTTGGCGTGCTTTAGCATAAAATCGAGCAAGTTATATTTGTATTCAAAATGAATGGCTAGTGAGCTAGGAAATGATTCAGAACAGTAGAAAATGTGCTGTTATCAAATGATCCTCCATTCCTATACTTTGTGGTAGTTTATATGCTTTATCACTTTCTAAGCTTAAATAAGCGTTTTAGAGCTATCTACGTGCTCCCCTAAGGCAGATAATGCTCATTTAATTGTGGAGTAAAGTCAATGAAAAACAGCGTTTAAAGGCCGCGGGGAGTGTTTTAAACATCATTTGGAGTGCTTTAGCATACAACCGAGCAGGTGATATTTGTCTTCAAAAAGAATGGCTAGTGAGCTAAGAAATGCGTCAGAACAGTAGAAAATGTGCAGTTATCATCTGTGCTCCCCTAAGGCAGTTAATGCTCCTATTTGAATCTGGAGTAAAGTCAACGAAAAGAGCGTTTAAAGGCCGCAGGGATTGTTTTATACATCATTTGTCGTGCTTTAGCATACAACCGAGCAAGTGATATTTGTCTTCAAAATTAATGGCTAGTGAGCTAGGGAAATTATTCAGAACAGTAGAAAATGTGCTGTTATCAAATGATCCACCATTCCTATACTTTGTGGTAGTTTATATGCTTTATCACTTTCTAAGCTTAAATAAGCTTTTTAGAGCGATATACGTGCTCCCCTAAGGCAGATTATGCGCATATTTGAATCTGGAGTAAAGTCAATGAAAACGGCGTTTAAAGGCCGCAGGGAGTGTTTTTAAACATCATTTGGCGTGCTTTAGCACACAACCGTGCAAGTGATATTTGTCTTCAAAAAGAATGGCTAGAGAGCTAAGAAATGCGTCAGAACAGTAGAAAATGTGCTGTTATCATCTGTTCCATCATTCTCATAATTCATAGTTTTTTATATGCTTTATCACTTTCTATGCTTAAATAAGCTTTTTAGAGCGATCTACGTGCTCCCCTATGGCAGATAATGCTCATATTTAATTCTGGAGTAAAGTCAATGAAAAACACAGTTTAAAGACCACGGCGACTGTTATATACAACTTTTGGCGTGCTTTAGCATACAACCGAGCAAGTGATATTTCTCTTCAAGATGAATGGCTAGTGAGCTAGGAAATGCTTCAGAACAGTAGAAAATATGCTATCAACTGTTCCATCATTCTCATAATTCATAGTTTTTTTTATGCTTTATCACTTTCTAAGCTTAAATAAGCGTTTTAGAGCGATCTACGTGCTCCCCCTAAGGCAGATAATGCTCATATTTAATTGTGGAGTAAAGTTACTGAAAACATGTTTAAAGGCCGCGGGGAGTGTTTTAAACATCATTTGGAGTGCTTTAGCATACAACCGAGCAAGTGATATTTGTCTTAAAAAAGAATGGCTAGTGAGCTAAGAAATGCGTCAGAACAGTAGAAAATGTGCTGTTATCAACTGTTCCATATTGCTCATAATTCATAGTTGTTTATATGCTTTATTACTTTCTATGCTTAAATAAGCTTTTTAGAGCGGTATACGTGCTCCCCTAAGGCAGATAATGCGCATATTTGAATCTGGAGTAAAGTCAATGAAAACGGCGTTCAAGGGCCGCGGGGGAGTGTTTTAAACATCATTTGGCGTGCTTAGCATACAACCGAGCACGTGATATTTGTCTTCAAAAAGAATGGCTAGTGAGCCAGGAAATGATTCAGAACAGTAGAAAATGTGCTGTTATCAACTGTTCCATATTGCTCATAATTCATAGTTGTTTATATGCTTTATCACTTTTTAAGCTTAAATAAGCTTTTTAGAGCGATATACGTGCTCCCCTAAGGCAGATAATGCGCATATTTTAATCTGGAGTAAAGTCAATGAAAACGGCGTTTAAAGGCCGCGGGGAGTGTTTTAAACATCATTTGGCGTGCTTTAGCATAAAATCGAGCAAGTTATATTTGTATTCAAAATGAATGGCTAGTGAGCTAGGAAATGATTCAGAACAGTAGAAAAATGTGCTGTTATCAAATGATCCTCCATTCCTATACTTTGTGGTAGTTTATATGCTTTATCACTTTCTAACTTAAATAAGCGTTTTAGAGCGATCTACGTGCTCCCCTAAGGCAGATAATGCTCATTTAATTGTGGAGTAAAGTCAATGAAAACAGCGTTTTAAAGGCCGCAGGGAGTGTTTTAAACATCATTTGGAGTGCTTTAGCATAGAACCGAGCAGGTGATATTTGTCTACAAAAAGAATGGCTAGTGAGCTAAGAAATGCGTCAGAACAGTAGCAAATGTGCAGTTATCATCTGTGCTCCCCTAAGGCAGTTAATGCTCCTATTTGAATCTGGAGTAAAGACAACGAAAAGAGCGTTTAAAGGCCGCGGGGAGTGTTTTATACATCATTTGTCGTGCTTTAGCATACAACCGAGCAAGTGATATTTGTCTTCAAAATTAATGGCTAGTGAGCTAGGAAATGATTCAGAGCAGTAGAAAATGTGCTGTTTATCAACTGTTCCCATATTGCTCATAATTCATAGTTGTTTATATGCTTTATCACTTTTTAAGCTTAAATAAGCTTTTTAGAGCGATATACGTGCTCCCCTAAGGCAGATAATGCGCATATTTGAATCTGGAGTAAAGTCAATGAAAACGGCGTTTAAAGGCCGCGGGGAGTGTTTTAAACATCATTTGGCGTGCTTTAGCATAAAATCGAGCAAGTTATATTTGTATACAAAATGAATGGCTAGTGAGCTAGGAAATGCTTCAGAACAGTAGAAAATGTGCTGTTATCAACTGTTCCATCATTCTCATAATTCATAGTTGTTTATATGCTATATCACTTTCTAAGCTTAAATAAGCTTTTTAGACCGATCTACGTGCTCCCCTAAGGCAGATAATGCTCATATTTGAATCTGGAGTAGAGTCAATGAAAAGAGCGTTTAAAGGCCGCGGGGAGTGTTTTAAACATCATTTGTCGTGCTTTAGCATACAACCGAGCAAGTGATATTTGTCTTCAAAATTAATGGCTATTGAGCTAGGAAATGATTCAGAACAGTAGGAAAATGTGCTGTTATCAAATGATCCACCATTCCTATACTTTGTGGTAGTTTATATGCTTTATCACTTTCTAAGCTTAAATAAGCTTTTTAGAGCGATATACGTGCTCCCCTAAGGCAGATAATGCTCATATTTGAATCTGGAGTAAAGTCAATGAAAACGGCGTCTAAAGGCCGCGGGGAGAGTTTTAAACATAATTTGGCGTGCTTTAGCATACAACCGAGCAAGTGATATTTCTCTTCAAAATGAATGGCTAGTGAGCTAGGAAATGCTTCAGAACAGTAGAAAATGTGCTGTTATCAACTGTTCCATCATTCTCATAATTCATAGTTGTTTATATGCTTTATCACTTTCTTAGCTTAAATAAGCTTTTTAGAGCCGTATACGTGCTCCCCCAGATAATGGCAGATAATGCGCATATTTGAATCTGGAGTGAAGTCAATGAAAACGGCGTTTAAAGGCCGTGGGAGTGTTTAAACATCATTTGGCTTGCTTTAGCATACGTCCGAGCAAGTGCTATTTGTCTTCAAAAGTAATGGCTAGTGAGCTAGGAAATGCGTCAAAACAGTAGAAAATGTGCTGTTATCAAATGATCCACCATTCCTATACTTTGTGGTAGTTTATATGCTTTATCACTTTCTAAGCTTAAATTAGCCTTTTAGAGCGATATATGTGCTGCACTAAGGCAGATAATGCACATATTTGAATCTGGAGTAAAGTGAATGAAAACAACGTTTAAAGGCCGCGGGGAGTGTTTTAATCATCATTTGGCGTGCTTTAGCATACAACCGAGCAAGTGATATTTCTCTTCAAAATGAATGGCTAGTGAGCTAGGAAATGCGTCAGAACAGTAGAAAATGTGCAGTTATCATCTGTGCTCCCCTAAGGCAGTTAATGCTCCTATTTGAATCTGTTTTATACATAATTTGTCGTGCTTTAGCATACAACCGAGCAAGTGATATTTGTCTTCAAAATTAATGGCTAGTGAGCTAGGAAATGATTCAGAGCAGTAGAAAATGTGCTGTTATCAACTGTTCCCATATTGCTCATAATTCATAGTTGTTTATATGCTTTATCACTTTTTAAGCTTAAATAAGCTTTTTAGAGCGATATACGTGCTCCCCTAAGGCAGATAATGCGCATATTTGAATCTGGAGTAAAGTCAATGAAAACGGCGTTTAAAGGCCGCGGCGAGTGTTTTAAACATCATTTGGCGTGCTTTAGCATAAAATCGAGCAAGTTATATTTGTATTCAAAATGAATGGCTTAGTGAGCTAGGAAATGCTTCAGAACAGTAGAAAATGTGCTGTTATCAACTGTTCCATCATTCTCATAATTCATAGTTTTTTATATGCTTTATCACTTTCTAAGCTTAAATAAGCGTTTTAGAGCGATCTACGTACTCCCCTATGGCAGATAATGCTCATATTTAATTCTGGAGTAAAGTCAATGAAAAAACCGTTTTAAAGGCCGCGGCTGTTATATTCAACTTTTGGCGTGCTTTAGCACACAACCGAGCAAGTGATATTTCTCTTCAAAATGAATGGCTAGTGAGCTAGGAAATGATTCAGAACAGTAGAAAATGTGCTGTTATCAAATGATCCTCCATTCCTATACTTTGTGGTAGTTTATATGCTTTATCACTTTCTAAGCTTAAATAAGCGTTTTAGAGCGATCTACGTGCTCCCCTAAGGCAGATAATGCTCATTTAATTGTGGAGTAAAGTCAATGAAAACAGCGTTTAAAGGCCACGGGGAGTGTTTTAAACATCATTTGGAGTGCTTTAGCATACAACCGAGCAGGTGATATTTGTCTTCAAAAAGAATGGCTAGTGAGCTAAGAAATGCGTCAGAACAGTAGAAAATGTGCAGTTATCATCTGTGCTCCCCTAAGGCAGTTAATGCTCCTATTTGAATCTGGAATAAAGTCAACGAAAAGAGCGTTTTAAAGGCCCGCAGGGAGTGTTTTATACATCATTTGGCGTGCTTTAGCATACAACCGAGCAAGTGATATTTTTTCTTCAAAATGAATGGCTAGTGAGCTAGGAAATGCTTCAGAACAGTAGAAAATGTGCTATCAACTGTTCCATCATTCTCATAATTCATAGTTGTTTATATGCTTTATCACTTTCTAAGCTTAAATAAGCTTTTTAGAGCGATCTACGTGCTCCCCTAAGGCAGATAATGCTCCTATTTAATTGTGGAGTAAAGTCAATGAAAACAGCGTTTAAAGGCCGCTGGGAGTGTTTTAAACATCATTTGGAGTGCTTTAGCATACAACCGGAGCAAGTGATATTTCTCTTCAAAATGAATGGCTAGTAAGCTAGGAAAAGCTGCAGAACAGTAGAAAATGTGCTGCTATCAACTGTTCCATCATTCTCATAATTCATAGTTTTTTTATATGCTTTATCACTTTCTAAGCTTAAATAAGCGTTTTAGAGCGATCTACGTACTCCCCTATGGCAGATAATGCTCATATTTAATTCTGGAGTAAATTCAATGAAAAAAACGTTTAAAGGCCGCGGCTGTTATATTCAACTTTTGGCGTGCTTTAGCACACAACCGAGCAAGTGATATTTCTCTTCAAAATGAATGGCTAGTGAGCTAGGAAATGCTTCAGAACAGTAGAAAATGTGCTATCAACTGTTCCATCATTCTCATAATTCATAGCTGTTTATATGCTTTATCACTTTCTAAGCTTAAATAAGCTTTTTAGAGCGATATACGTGCTCCCCTAAGGCAGATTATGGGCATATTTGAATCTGGAGTAAAGTCAATGAAAACGGCGTTTAAAGGCCGCGGGGAGTGTTTTAAACATCATTTGGCGTGCTTCAGCATACAACCGAGCAAGTGATATTTCTCTTCAAAATGAATGGCTAGTGAGCTAGG
This sequence comes from Pleurodeles waltl, assembly GCF_031143425.1. Classification (NCBI taxonomy): domain Eukaryota; kingdom Metazoa; phylum Chordata; class Amphibia; order Caudata; family Salamandridae; genus Pleurodeles; species Pleurodeles waltl. The sequence goes on from NC_090445.1 coordinate 1,213,099,587, forward strand.
AAATGCTTCAGAACAGTAGAAAATGTGCTGTTATCATCTGTTCCATCATTCTCATAATTCATAGTTTTTTATATGCTTTATCACTTTCTAAGCTTAAATAAGCGTTTTTAGAGTGATCTACGTGCTCCCCTATGGCAGATAATGCTCATATTTAATTCTGGAGTAAAGTCAATGAAAACACAGTTTAAAGGCAGCGGGGACTGTTATATACAACTTTTGGCGTGCTTTAGCATACAACCGAGCAAGTGATATTTCTCTTCAAAATGAATGGCTAGTGAGCTAGGAAATGCTTCAGAACAGTAGAAAATATGCTATCAACTGTTCCATCATTCTCATAATTCATAGTTTTTTTTATGCTTTATCACTTTCTAAGCTTAAATAAGCGTTTTAGAGCGATCTACGTGCTCCCCCTAAGGCAGATAATTCTCATATTTAATTGTGGAGTAAAGTTAATGAAAACATGTTTAAAGGCCGCGGGGAGTGTTTTAAACATCATTTGGAGTGCTTTAGCATACAACCGAGCAAGTGATATTTGTCTTAAAAAAGAATGGCTAGTGAGCTAAGAAATGCGTCAGAACAGTAGAAAATGTGCTGTTATCAACTGTTCCTTATTGCTCATAATTCATAGTTGTTTATATGCTTTATTACTTTCTATGCTTAAATAAGCTTTTTAGAGCGGTATACGTGCTCCCCTAAGGCAGATAATGCGCATATTTGAATCTGGAGTAAAGTCAATGAAAACGGCGTTCAAGGGCCGCGGGGAGTGTTTTAAACATCATTTGGCGTGCTTAGCATACAACCGAGCAAGTGATATTTGTCTTCAAAAAGAATGGCTAGTGAGCCAGGAAAATGCTTCAGAACAGTAGAAAATGTGCTGTTATCAACTGTTCCATATTGCTCATAATTCATAGTTGTTTATATGCTTTATCACTTTTTAAGCTTAAATAAGCTTTTTAGAGCGATATACGTGCTCCCCTAAGGCAGATAATGCGCATATTTGAATCTGGAGTAAAGTCAATGAAAACGGCGTTTAAAGGCCGCGGGGAGTGTTTTTAAACATCATTTGGCGTGCTTTAGCATAAAATCGAGCAAGTTATATTTGTATTCAAAATGAATGGCTAGTGAGCTAGGAAATGATTCAGAACAGTAGAAAATGTGCTGTTATCAAATGATCCTCCATTCCTATACTTTGTGGTAGTTTATATGCTTTATCACTTTCTAACTTAAATAAGCGTTTTAGAGCTATCTACGTGCTCCCCTAAGGCAGATAATGCATTTCTTAGCTCACTAGCCATTCTTTTTGTAGACAAATATCACCTGCTCGGTTCTATGCTAAAGCACTCCAAATGATGTTTAAAAACACTCCCCGCGGCCTTTAAACGCTGTTTTCATTGACTTTACTCCACAATTAAATAATTGTAGAGTAAAGTCAATGAAAACAGCGTTTAAAGGCCGCTGGGAGTGTTTTAAACATCATTTGGAGTGCTTAGCATAGAACCGAGCAGGTGATATTTGTCTACAAAAAGAATGGCTAGTGAGCTAGGAAATGATTCAGAGCAGTAGAAAATGTGCTGTTATCAACTGTTCCCATATTGCTCATAATTCATAGTTGTTTATATGCTTTATCACTTTTTAAGCTTAAATAAGCTTTTTAGAGCGATATACGTGCTCCCCTAAGGCAGATAATGCGCATATTTGAATCTGGAGTAAAGTCAATGAAAACGGCGTTTAAAGGCCACGGGGATTGTTTTAAACATCATTTGGCGTGCTTTAGCATAAAATCGAGCAAGTTATATTTGTATTCAAAATGAATGGCTAGTGAGCTAGGAAATGCTTCAGAACAGTAGAAAATGTGCTGTTATCAACTGTTCCATCATTCCTATACTTTGTGGTAGTTTATATGCTTTATCACTTTCTAAGCTTAAATAAGCTTTTTAGAGCGATATACGTGCTCCCCTAAGGCAGATAATGCTCATATTTGAATCTGGAGTAAAGTCAATGAAAACGGCGTCTAAAGGCCGCGGGGAGAGTTTTAAACATAATTTGGCGTGCTTTAGCATACAACCGAGCAAGTGATATTTCTCTTCAAAATGAATGGCTAGTGAGCTAGGAAAAGCTTCAGAACAGTAGAAAATGTGCTGTTATCAACTGTTCCACCATTCTCATAATTCATAGTTTTTTATATGCTTTATCACTTTCTAAGCTTAAATAA